>NC_069504.1:517210763-517510763 GCF_027579735.1 Bombina bombina | reverse complement strand
CTGCTCCCAGATAACTTCTCGTGCACGAGCACAGTGTTATCTATATGAAATACGTGAACTAACACCCTCTAGTGGTGAAAAACTGTTAAAATGAAATCTGAAAGAGGTGGGCTTCAAGGTCTAAGAAATTAGCATATGAACCTCCTAGGTTAAGCTTTCAACTAAGAATACCAAGAGAACAAAGCAAAATTGGTGATAAAAGTAAATTGGAAAATTGTTTAAAATTACATGCTCTATCTGAATCCTGAAAGTTTATTTTGGCCTAGACTGTCCCTTTAACGCACCGCAAACAACTGCAAACAGTCCATTTGCACAACCGCAAACTCCCCATTTGCACAAGGTTGGATACCAAGCTAGCCAAGTCCCGTTCCTTGTCCTCACTGATGTCATTGAAGGTCTCTTCCTCCACCCAGCCACGTACAACACCAAGGGTCCCCGAAAGGTGACAACAAGCCCCCTGGGACGCCTGCTGTGTTTGGTCTTCCACCTCCTCAAAGCCACCTTCCTCCTCTGACTCCTCTTCTTCAGACTCCTCTCTCTGCGTTGCCTCTCTCTGCATTATTATAAGGTGTGTTAAGTAGTACTATTCCTATCAGTTTAATCCCTGTTACGTCCCCTATCAGGGGACGTGTATATGGCATCGATTTTAGGAACCGGGAGATGGAAAAAGATGCTTGGTCGGACCTCCTACTTCAAATTTGGGGCACTGCGCGTGCAATCTAATGTGCCACCAGATTGGAGTGGTGTGTTAAGTAGTACTATTCCTATCAGTTTAATCCCTGTTATGTGTCTTTTTTTTGTTTGGTTTTTGAAGCCACAGTGCAGCACCAGAGGCCAGAAAAATTAGGCATGTACACATGCCTGAAAAATTAGGTATTGTTGCAGCCGCTGCTGTAGCAGCGCCCAGAAAAATTGATGTTTGTTTCCCAGGCAGAAAGTGCCCTAAAACATTGCGACTTGAACCCTAGTTGGTGGCGGATAAGTCACGCAAGTCATCCGGCATTCAGAGATAAAATACAGCAGCGTGTGGACCATTTTTAGCCCAAGGCAGCTCATCTCATCAGGCCTTTTTTAGTCAAATGTATCGCCCACTGTCAGTCCCTTCGGGATCCATCCCTCATTCATCTTAATAAAGGTGAGGTAATCTAGACTTTTTTGACCTAGGCAACTTCTCTTCTCAGTGACAATACCTCCTGCTGCACTGAAGGTCCTTTCTGACAGGATACTTGAAGCAGGGCAGGCCAGAAGTTCTATCGCAAATTGGGATAGCTCAGGCCACAGGTCAAGCCTACACACCCAGTAGTCAAGGGGTTCATCGCTCCTCAGAGTGTCGATATCTGCAGTTGAGGCGAGGTAGTCTGCTACCTGTCCGTCGAGTCGTTCTCTGAGGGTGGACCCCGAAGGGCTGTGGCGATGCGTAGGACTTAAAAAGCTCCGCATGTCCTCCATCAACAACACGTCTATAAAGCGTCCTGTCCTTGCCTTGCCGGCGTGGTCGTGGGAGGAGGAGGATTACTTTCACCTCTTCCCCTGTTAGATTCCCGTTGTGCTGCTGCATCCTTTCCGACTTGCGGTAACTCAGTAACATTTCAGGCACTTTCTGCTTATACCGGGGGTCTAGTAGCGTGGACACCCAGTACAGGTCGTTCTCCTTCAGCCTTTTTATACGAGGGTCCCTCAACAGGCACGACAGCATGAAAGACCCCATTTGCACAAGGTTGGATGCCGAGCTACTCATGTCTCGTTCCTTGTCCGCAGTGATCTCACTGAAGGTATGTTCTTCCCCCCAGCCACGTACAACACCACGGGTACCAGATAGGTGACAACGAGCACCCTGGGATGCCTGTTGTGGTTGGTCTTCCTCCTCCTCCTCAAAGCCACATTCCTCCTCTGACTCCTGTTCCTCACAATCCTCTTCCAGCGTTGCCGCAAGTCCAGCAAGCGATGCTGCTTCCTCTTCCTCTTCACACTCATCTACGGCCTGATCCAGCACTCTTCTCAGGGCACGCTCCAGGAAGAAAACAAATGGTATGATGTCACTAATGGTGCCTTCGGTGCGACTGACTAGGTTTGTCACCTCCTCAAAAGGACGCATGAGCCTACAGGCATTGCGCATGAGCGTCCAGTAACGTGGCAAAAAAAATCCCAGCTCCGCCGAGGCTTTCCTAGCACCCCGGTCATACAAATAGTCGTTAACAGCTTTTTCTTGTTGGATCAGGCGGTCAAACATTAGGAGTGTTGAATTCCAACGTGTCGGGCTGTCGCAAATCAAGTGCCTCACTGGCATGTTGTTTCGCCGCTGGATATCTGAAAAGTGCGCCATGGCCGTGTAGGAACGCCTGAAATGGCCACACACCTTCCTGGCCTGCTTCAGGAAGTCCTGTAAGCCTGGGTACTTATGCATAAAGCGTTGTATGATCAGATTACACACATGTGCAATGCACGGCACATGTGTCAACTTGCCCAAATTCAATGCCGCCACCTAATTTCTTCCGTTGTCACTAACCACTTTGCCGATCTCCAGTTGGTGCGGAGTCAGCCATTGATCCACCTGTGCGTTCAGGGCGGACAGGAGTGCTGGTCCGGTGTGACTCTCTGCTTTCAGGCAAGTCAACCCCAAGATGGCGTGACACTGCCGTATCCGGGATGTGGAATATTACCTGGGGAGCTGGGGGGGTGCCGTTGATGTGGAGCAAGACGCAGCAGCAGAAGAGGACTCAGCCGAGGAGGTTATGGAAGAGGATGGAGTAGGAGGAGTAGCGGAGGTGGCAGCAGGCCTGCCTGCAAGTCGTGGCGGTGTCACCAACTCCTCTGCAGAGCCACGCATTCCATGCTTGGCAGCCGTCAGCAGGTTTACCCAATGCGCAGTGTAGGTGATATACCTGCCCTGACCATGCTTTGCAGACCAGGTATCAGTGGTCAGATGGACCCTTGCCCCAACACTGTGTGCCAGACATGCCATTACTTCCTTTTGCACAATCGAGTACAGGTTGGGGATTGCCTTTTGTGCAAAGAAATTTCCCAATAGCTACAAATTTTTGGAACGCCTCAGACTCCACCAGCTTGTATGGTAAAAGCTGGTGGGCTAAGAGTTCAGACAAGCCAGCTGTCAGATGCCGAGCAAGGGGGTGACTTTGTGACATTGGCTTCTTACGCTCAAACATGTCCTTGATAGACACCTGACTGTGGGCACATGAGCAGGAACTGCTCAAGGTGAGAGACGGAGTGGCGGATGGTTGAGAGGGGGCAAGGAGGACAGCAGTGGCTGACGTGGCTGAAGATGCTGGACCAGGAGGAGGATGGGGCTTTGAGTTTGTGTGCTGCTTGTACTCATGTGTTGATGCCATAGGCGTTTGTGATGTGCGATCATGTGCCTTCGCAATGCAGTTGTACCTAGGTGGGTGTTGGACTTCCCACGACTCAGTTTCTTTTGGCACAGGTTGCAAATGGCATCGCTGTTGTCAGAGGCAGACACACAAAAAAATGCCACACTGCTGAGCTCTGCAATGACGGCATTCTGGTGGTGGCAACAGCATGCGTTGATTGGAGTGCTGTCTGGCTGACCCCAGGTGCCGATGCATGCTGTCTGACTGTGCCACTAGCTCCTTGCGATGACCTCCCCCTCCTTCTAACTCGTCTCCTCCTCCTCTCTGTCTCCCCATCTGAACTTTCCCCCTCTTCTTCTTCTCTTCCAGCGGGCACCCACGTGACATCCACGGACGCATCATCATCATCAACCGCTTCACTTGTATCTGACAACTCAACAAAGGAAGCAGCAGCGGGTACAACATCATCATCACACCGTACGTCCATGTGTGTAATGCTGCCTGACTGAGACATATCCCTGTTATCTACATCCTCTGGCAATAATGGTTGCGCATCACTATCACTCATTTCTTCCAACTGATGTGTAAATATCTCCTCTGACAGATCAAGTGAAGCGGCTGTGGTGCTAAGCTGGAGGAGGATGGTGCGTCAAGGTTCCGAGCGGAAGCTGTAGAAGATTGGGTGTCCTGTGTTAGCCAGTCAACTATGTCCTCAGAACTGTTCAAGTTAGGGGTACGTGGCCTCTGAACACTGGGCATTATTCTAGGGCCAAAGGGAATCACAGCACCACGAACATGAAGGCCCCATGCGGGGTGGCCTGCCTCTGCCTGTCATTTTTTTTTCCGATTAGTGGTACTATGCGTGCAAGCTACTGTGACAACAGATATGAGTGGCACTGTGCACTGGCAGAAGTTGGCAGAGTAGACGCTGTAGGCCTGACACACACGCTTGCAGACAACTAACTGCTATTCAATCTATTACAGTCAAAATTGTATATTTTTTTTTAAATGTACACTACTGTTACACCAGATATGAGTTGCACTGGGGTGACACTGTGCCCTGGCAGGCACTGAAACGCACACGTGTGAAGGAAACTGACTGCTATTATTTAACACAGTCAAAAAAGTGTTGTTTTTTTTAAATCTACACTACTGTTACACCAGATATGAGTTGCACTGGGGTGACACTGTGCCCTGGCAGGCAGGCACTGAAACGCACACGTGTGAAGGAAACTGACTGCTATTATTTAACACAGTCAAAAAAGTGTTGTTTTTTTAAAATCTACACTACTGTTACACCAGATATGAGTTGCACTGGAGTGACACTGTGTCCTGGCAGGCAGGCACTGAAACGCACACGTGTGAAGGAAACTGACTGCTATTATTTAACACAGTCAAAAAAGTGTTGTTTTTTTAAAATCTACACTGTTACACCAGATATGAGTGGTGGCACTGGGCAAGTGGGTACAGTATACGCTGTGAGTCTGACACACACACTGGCAGGCAGGCAACTGCAATTAGATTACACAGGAAAAAAAAAAAGCAGACTGATGTTCTAGCCCTAAAAAGGGCTTTTTGGGGTGCTGTCCTTACAGCAGAGATCAGATGAGTCCTTCAGGACTGTAGCGGACACTGAATACACTAGCCTAGCTATCGATTTCCCTATTAAATCAGCAGCAGCTACACTGTCCCTCCTCTCTCTAAGAATGCAGCTTCCAAATGAATCTAAAATGGATGCTGTCCAGGAGGTAGGAGGGTCTGGGAGGGAGGGTCTGCTGCTGATTGGCTGGAATGTGTCTGCTGACTGTGAGGTACAGGGTCAAAGTATTACTCAATGATGATGAATAGGGGGCGGATCGAACATCGCATATGTTCGCCCGCCGCGGCGAACGCGAACAAGCTATGTTCGCCGGGAACCATTTGCCGGTGAACTATTCGCGACATCACTATCCACCAGTGATTTTCCAAGTCTTGTCTACATTTTCATATGTGACCATACATTGACTGATGGAATATGCTATATCCATGCCTTGAATTATGCTATATTGCACTGCTTCTATAATTTGTGTTGCATTATGTATATGCATTAGATTGTTCCATTTATGGTCCCCTTTTACCATGGCCATTGGTATTTTCCAATTATATATAATTATATATTTAAGGTGTATCGTATGTGTTTTTTTATTTTTATTAGATGTGATTTGTTTATAATAAATTTACCTTACATTTAATGCTGTCTTTGCATTTGTACTGACTCTGGTCACCCTGATGGTCATACCCCTGGAATTGCATAATTTATGAATTATGGAGAGTGCTGGCTAGGGCGTCCTTGTATATTCTTCCTTTTTTCTTTTTTCTTATTTTTCTTTCTTTTACTAACCATGATTATTTTTTTTATGCCCCCTGTGCACACTGGGATACATACATATTTTTTAACTATCCTTGGTACTCCTTTATGCAGAATTATTTTTATTTATCCCTCTTTTTATATATATATTTATATATACAGGGGTTGAAAAACCCGGTCGCCTAGTGGTTCCGGACGACCTTGAAATTTCTTGGGACGACTTAGGAAAATGGTCTGCTATTTTCAACATGTATCTGTCATATAAACTTTAATGTTTATAAAGATTTATCATATTAGGTTATTACTACTTTTTCTAATACTGCCCCACACAACAATTTTCAAATAAAGTCATTGTAGAGGCTGTTCCAGTTTACTCACAGTAACACTGCACTTCTCAGGTCAATATTCTCAAATGATAGGGGGATATAAACCATATACATGAAGAATTAATCCCCTAATCTGGTCAATATAAAATATGCCTTGCCTGAAAAAGATTATGGTTAAAAGTTTTTCTATAGTAGAGGTGGTTCTACACTTTAATGTTTTAGTTTTTTTTAGCAACCTTTGCTTGTACCCTATTGATGGCTGCACAGTGGAGATGGCAGGGGGTATCATATTTACTTATTCCTTCTTTTCTTATTTATCATTCTCCTTGTCCTGCTGTAGCATAGGACCTTTAAGAAGTATGGGTGCTACTTCTACTGTAATAAATGTGCCACTTATCCATAATAACTGCAAAACAATTGTGTGTAAGAGAGTTTGTGTGTTTTACATAGTGAGAATATGAGAGAGTGAGAAATAGGATGTGTGTGTGAGAAAGTGAGAATATATGTGAGAGAAACTGTGTGACAGATTGTTTACAAGTGTGTGCGTGAGTCTTGTTTGTGTGAGTGTGTAAGTGAGAACTTATGTGTGTTTGTGTGTATCTGTGATTGTGTGTTTGTGCATATATATCTGAGTGTGTGTATATCCCTGGCTATAAATGTATGTGTGCAATTATTCCTGCCTCAACTTGCTGCCATGTGAACAAGAATATTCTCTTTTTAGGTATGAGAATTATTAGTTTATAATTGTATACAAAGAGTGTTTTATCCTTAATACAATTTTTTGGAGTTAAAAAAGTGTGACCACAAAGAAATTTCATGGGACCACTAGCTCTTGGGCAACTTTTTCAACCCCTGTGTGTATATATATATATATATATATATATATATATATATATCCATATCCCTCTTTAGACATGTATGTATGTATGTATATATATATATATATATATATATATATATATATATATACATCCTATAGATTCTCAGAGGCAACTTCAAAAACACCATGGAAAGAAAAACCTTTGAAATGAAAATGATAATGCACTTCAACTTGCTAAATTCTGGACTAAATGTGGACTCTGGTTTCTTAACCCATTATCCCCAAAACATTTGTAATGTACTTTCCTATACTGTAGTCAATTACATTGTATATTCCACACTCTCTATGCATAGGTATGCAGGTAAGCCTATGTCCACACTTTTGTCATTATTATTATTTCCCTTTTTATTTTCTTTCCTTTCTCCCTTTTTCTATCCTATATTCCCCTGCATACCTAATTTCCCATATTTATACATATTGATTCTATGTTGATATATAACTTTATGTCAGTATATGCTTTGTGTATAACCATATATTTCCCCTGCCTGATATCTTTTACTGACACTATCTGCCTGTCTCCTAAACCCCAATCATGATTTTTACGACACTCTTCCTCCCCCTGCATTCAGACCTCTGTAACACTTTCTGTCTTTTTAGCCTGTGTTTTAAGATACAATCTGTAAATTCCATTGAATTGGTCAGTATTGCTTTAGACTTGATAAAGGAAGGAACTCTTCCGAAAGCTTGTCATCTTATACATGTATAGTTAGTCCAATAAAAAAGTATCATTACTCAATGCAATACTCTTGTTATTTTGATATCTAAATCTCTGGACTAACACGGCTACTCCAATCAATATATATATATGTTAAATGGATATGAAACCTAAACATTTTCTTATGTGATTCAGACAAAGCATACTATTTTTAAAAAACGTTTCCAATTTACTTCTATTATCAAATTTACTTTGTTGGAAAAAGTGCTGCCATCTAGCGCGTTTGCAAATGGATGACATTCTTGAAAAACTGCTGCCACATTGTGCTCCAGAAATGGGCCAGCTCCTAAGCATGTGTCCCTGTTTTTCCACAAAAGATGCCAAGAGAATGAAGAAAATTTGATAATAGAAGTTATTTAGAAAAATTGTTTAAAATCGCATGGTCTATCTGAATCATGAAAGAAAAATTTTGTGTTTCATATCACTTTAAAGCCCTTTGCATTTTTTTTTTTTCTAATCCCTGAGACCTCATAGCTTTAATTTTCATTAGATAGTGTTATTTCAACTGTACTTTAAAATGTATTTGTGATGTGTTTTGTGTAATTTTTTTGTCTTGTGTAACAGTTAACAAGAGTTCTGAGGTTGCGCTATCCCAACATGCGTTAATTGCAGGCGTTTGGCCTGATCATCTAAAGCTCCTGCATATCTGTATGTGAAGGAGAGACAAGCCAGTGTAATATAGCATTTCATGACATGGAAGTTCTGCTGTATGTACACTTTGTGCTTTGTATTTTATATTAATTTACACTTCAGATTAAGTTTTATTACTAATTTAGCACTTTCTATTTTGTATTTTATTTTGTATACAGCAGTATATTTAGGATTGTGATTTTACAAATTCTGATTATGCTTTCAAAGTTTCTGTGTAATCTGTAGCTTCATTACTTTCTAGGGGTCTGATAAGCAAAGTAATGAAGCTTTCTGGGATACAGAATTTCACAGGGGAGTAGAAGGTAACTGGAAAACACCTGGAACTAATATAAAGCCTTTATTTGCATCAACTGAAATGTTTTCACCAGAATTTTTAACTTGCTTTTGCCTATAGTTTAGTATATATTACTTTTCTGTCAGTTAAATAACTGTATTTAAAATTTTTAGCAATTTTCACCTGCATACAGCTGGCGAGAAAAATCCGTAATACCAGGTTGTTTAAAAAACTTACAGCATTACACAAGACTTGTGAGAGAGCTTCAGACATACCCTGGGAACTCCCCTCTTCAGCCCAGAGAACTGCCCTCTCCCTCCCACTTTCTGAAGCTGTGTTTTGTTTTACAATATAGAAAATACCAAGTGCAATGTAATTTGTAAAAGCTACACAGAAATATACAAAGTATAAAGTATGATCCTAATTTGTTAAAGTAACACAGAAACTTTCAAAACATAATCAGAATTTGTAAAATCTAAATGTATTAAAATATAAAATAGAAAGTGCTAAGGTTGAATGTAATAATACTGAAATGACCCAATCTGAAGTGTAAACTAATATAAAATACAATGTACAGGGGGGGCGTGTCCGGACCAGCATCTAAGATGGCCACTTTAATAAGAGCTCTCCACTTTAAGGCTGCAATTCATGAAAGAATCTAATTTCTCCAACATAGGTGTGTCCGGTCCACGGCGTCATCCTTACTTGTGGGATATTCTCTTCCCCAACAGGAAATGGCAAAGAGCCCAGCAAAGCTGGTCACATGATCCCTCCTAGGCTCCGCCTACCCCTGTCATTCTCTTTGCCGTTGTACAGGCAACATCTCCACGGAGATGGCTTAGAGTTTTTTAGTGTTTAACTGTAGTTTTTATTATTCAATCAAGAGTTTGTTATTTTAAAATAGTGCTGGTATGTACTATTTACTCTGAAACAGAAAAGAGATGAAGATTTCTGTTTGTATGAGGAAAATGATTTTAGCAACCGTTACTAAAATCCATGGCTGTTCCACACAGGACTGTTGAGAGGAATTAACTTCAGTTGGGGGAACAGTGAGCAGTCTTTTGCTGCTTGAGGTATGACACATTCTAACAAGACGATGTAGTGCTGGAAGCTGTCATTTTCCCTATGGGATCCGGTAAGCCATTTTTATTCAGACAGTAAATAAGGGCTTCACAAGGGCTTATTAAGACTGTGGACATTTTCTGGGCTAAATCGATTCATATATTACACATATTTAGCCTTGAGGAATCATTTAATCTGGGTATTTTTGTTAAATAATATCGGCAGGCACTGTTTTAGACACCTTATTCTCTAGGGGCTTTCCCTAATCATAGGCAGAGCCTCATTTTCGCGCCGGTATTGCGCACTTGTTTTTGAGCAGCATGACATGCAGTCGCATGTGTGAGGAGCTCTGATACATAGAAAAGACTTTCTGAAGGCGTCATTTGGTATCGTATTCCCCTTTGGGCTTGGTTGGGTCTCAGCAAAGCAGATACCAGGGACTGTAAAGGGGTTAAAGTTAAAAACGGCTCCGGTTCCGTTATTTTAAGGGTTAAAGCTTCCAAATTTGGTGTGCAATACTTTTAAGGCTTTAAGACACTGTGGTGAAATTTTGGTGAATTTTGAACAATTCCTTCATACTTTTCGCAATTGCAGTAATAAAGTGTGTTCAGTTTAAAATTTAAAGTGACAGTAACGGTTTTATTTTAAAACGTTTTTTGTACTTTGTTATCAAGTTTATGCCTGTTTAACATGTCTGAACTACCAAATAGACTGTGTTCTGAATGTGGGGAAGCCAAGGTTCCTTCTCATTTAAATAAATGTGATTTATGTGACACTGAAAATGATGCCCAAGATGATTCCTCAAGTGAGGGGAGTAAGCATGGTACTGCATCATTCCCTCCTTCGTCTACACGAGTCTTGCCCACTCAGGAGGCCCCTAGTACATCTAGCGCGCCAATACTCCTTACTATGCAACAATTAACGGCTGTAATGGATAATTCTATCAAAAACATTTTAGCCAAAATGCCCACTTATCAGCGTAAGCGCGACTGCTCTGTTTTAGATACTGAAGAGCATGAGGACGCTGATGATAATGGTTCTGAAATGCCCCTACACCAGTCTGAGGGGGCCAGGGAGGTTTTGTCTGAGGGAGAAATTTCAGATTCAGGGAAAATTTCTCAACAAGCTGAACCCGATGTGATTACATTTAAATTTAAGTTGGAACATCTCCGCGCTCTGCTTAAGGAGGTATTATCCACTCTGGATGATTGTGAGAATTTGATCATCCCAGAGAAACTATGTAAAATGGACAAGTTCCTAGAGGTCCCGGGGCTCCCAGAAGCTTTTCCTATACCCAAGCGGGTGGCGGACATTGTAAATAAAGAATGGGAAAGGCCCGGTATACCTTTCGTCCCTCCCCCCCATATTTAAAAAATTGTTTCCTATGGTCGACCCTAGAAAGGACTTATGGCAGACTGTCCCCAAGGTCGAGGGAGCGGTTTCTACTTTAAACAAACGCACCACTATACCCATAGAAGATAGTTGTGCTTTCAAAAATCCTATGGATAAAAACTTAGAAGGTTTGCTTAAAAAGATGTTTGTTCAGCAAGGTTACCTTCTACAACCAATTTCATGCATTGTCCCTGTCACTACAGCCGCGTGTTTCTGGTTCGATGAGCTAGTAAAGGCGATCGATAGTGATTCTCCTCCTTATGAGGAGATTATGGACAGAATCCGTGCTCTCAAATTGGCTAATTCTTTCACCCTAGACGCCACTTTGCAATTGGCTAGGTTAGCGGCGAAGAATTCTGGGTTTGCTATTGTGGCGCGTAGAGCGCTTTGGTTGAAATCTTGGTCAGCGGATGCGTCTTCCAAGAACAAACTCCTTAACATTCCTTTCAAGGGGAAAACGCTGTTTGGCCCTGATTTGAAAGAGATTATCTCTGATATCACTGGGGGTAAGGGCCACGCCCTTCCTCAGGATAGGTCTTTCAAGGCCAAAAATAAACCTAATTTTCGTCCCTTTCGTAGAAACGGACCAGCCCCAAGTGCTACGTCCTCTAAGCAAGAGGGTAATACTTCTCAAGCCAAGCCAGCCTGGAGACCAATGCAAGGCTGGAACAAGGGAAAGCAGGCCAAGAAACCTGCCACTGCTACCAAGACAGCATGAAATGTTGGCCCCCGATCCGGGACCGGATCTGGTGGGGGGCAGACTCTCTCTCTTCGCTCAGGCTTGGGCAAGAGATGTTCTGGATCCTTGGGCACTAGAAATAGTCTCCCAAGGTTATCTTCTGGAATTCAAGGGGCTTCCCCCAAGGGGGAGGTTCCACAGGTCTCAATTGTCTTCAGACCACATAAAGAGACAGGCATTCTTACATTGCGTAGAAGACCTGTTAAAAATGGGAGTGATTCATCCTGTTCCATTAGGAGAACAAGGGATGGGGTTCTACTCCAATCTGTTCATAGTTCCCAAAAAAGAGGGAACGTTCAGACCAATCTTAGATCTCAAGATCTTAAACAAGTTTCTCAAGGTTCCATCGTTCAAAATGGAAACCATTCGAACAATTCTTCCTTCCATCCAGGAAGGTCAATTCATGACCACGGTGGATTTAAAGGATGCGTATCTACATATTCCTATCCACGAGGAACATCATCGGTTCCTAAGGTTCGCATTCCTGGACAAGCATTACCAGTTCGTGGCGCTTCCTTTCGGATTAGCCACTGCTCCAAGGATTTTCACAAAGGTACTAGGGTCCCTTCTAGCGGTGCTAAGACCAAGGGGCATTGCAGTAGTACCTTACTTGGACGACATTCTGATTCAAGCGTCGTCCCTTCCTCAAGCAAAGGCTCACACGGACATAGTCCTGGCCTTTCTCAGATCTCACGGATGGAAAGTGAACGTGGAAAAGAGTTCTCTATCTCCGTCGACAAGGGTTCCCTTCTTGGGAACAATAATAGACTCCTTAGAAATGAGGATTTTTCTGACAGAGGCCAGAAAAACAAAACTTCTAAACTCTTGTCAAACACTTCATTCCGTTCCTCTTCCTTCCATAGCGCAGTGCATGGAAGTAATAGGTTTGATGGTAGCGGCAATGGACATAGTTCCTTTTGCGCGCATTCATCTAAGACCATTACAACTGTGCATGCTCAGTCAGTGGAATGGGGACTATACAGACTTGTCTCCGAAGATACAAGTAAATCAGAGGACCAGAGACTCACTCCGTTGGTGGCTGTCCCTGGACAACCTGTCACAAGGGATGACCTTCCGCAGACCAGAGTGGGTCATTGTCACGACCGACGCCAGTCTGATGGGCTGGGGCGCGGTCTGGGGATCCCTGAAAGCTCAGGGTCTTTGGTCTCGGGAAGAATCTCTTCTACCGATAAATATTCTGGAACTGAGAGCGATATTCAATGCTCTCAAGGCTTGGCCTCAGCTAGCAAAGGCCAAGTTCATACGGTTTCAATCAGACAACATGACGACTGTTGCGTACATCAACCATCAGGGGGGAACAAGGAGTTCCCTGGCGATGGAAGAAGTGACCAAAATCATTCAATGGGCGGAGACTCACTCCTGCCACCTGTCTGCAATCCACATCCCAGGAGTGGAAAATTGGGAAGCGGATTTTCTGAGTCGTCAGACATTATATCCGGGGGAGTGGGAACTCCATCCGGAAATCTTTGCCCAAATTACTCAACTGTGGGGCATTCCAGACATGGATCTGATGGCCTCTCGGCAGAACTTCAAGGTTCCTTGCTACGGGTCCAGATCCAGGGATCCCAAGGCGACTCTAGTAGATGCACTAGTAGCACCTTGGACCTTCAAACTAGCTTATGTATTCCCGCCGTTTCCTCTCATCCCCAGGCTGGTAGCCAGGATCAATCAGGAGAGGGCGTCGGTGATCTTGATAGCTCCTGCGTGGCCACGCAGGACTTGGTATGCAGATCTGGTGAATATGTCATCGGCTCCACCATGGAAGCTACCTTTGAGACGAGACCTTCTTGTTCAAGGTCCGTTCGAACATCCGAATCTGGTCTCACTCCAGCTGACTGCTTGGAGATTGAACGCTTGATCTTATCAAAACGAGGGTTCTCAGATTCTGTTATTGATACTCTTGTTCAGGCCAGAAAGCCTGTAACTAGAAAAATTTACCACAAAATATGGAAAAAATATATCTGTTGGTGTGAATCTAAAGGATTCCCTTGGGACAAGGTAAAGATTCCTAAGATTCTATCCTTTCTTCAAAAAGGATTGGAGAAAGGATTATCTGCAAGTTCCTTGAAGGGACAGATTTCTGCCTTGTCTGTGTTACTTCACAAAAAACTGGCAGCTGTGCCAGATGTTCAAGCCTTTGTTCAGGCTCTGGTTAGAATCAAGCCTGTTTACAAACCTTTGACTCCTCCTTGGAGTCTCAACTTGGTTCTTTCAGTTCTTCAGGGGGTTCCGTTTGAACCCTTACATTCCGTTGATATTAAGTTATTATCTTGGAAAGTTTTGTTTTTGGTTGCAATTTCTTCTGCTAGAAGAGTTTCAGAATTATCTGCTCTGCAGTGTTCTCCTCCTTATCTGGTGTTCCATGCAGATAAGGTGGTTTTACGTACTAAACCTGGTTTTCTTCCAAAAGTTGTTTCTAACAAAAACATTAACCAGGAGATAGTCGTGCCTTCTTTGTGTCCGAAACCAGTTTCGAAGAAGGAACGTTTGTTGCACAATTTGGATGTTGTTCGCGCTCTAAAATTCTATTTAGATGCTACAAAGGATTTTAGACAAACATCTTCCTTGTTTGTTGTTTATTCTGGTAAAAGGAGAGGTCAAAAAGCAACTTCTACCTCTCTCTCTTTTTGGATTAAAAGCATCATCAGATTGGCTTACGAGACTGCCGGACGGCAGCCTCCTGAAAGAATCACAGCTCATTCCACTAGGGCTGTGGCTTCCACATGGGCCTTCAAGAACGAGGCTTCTGTTGATCAGATATGTAGGGCAGCGACTTGGTCTTCACTGCACATTTTTACCAAATTTTACAAGTTTGATACTTTTGCTTCTTCTGAGGCTATTTTTGGGAGAAAGGTTTGCAAGCCGTGGTGCCTTCCATTTAGGTGACCTGATTTGCTCCCTCCCTTCATCCGTGTCCTAAAGCTTTGGTATTGGTTCCCACAAGTAAGGATGACGCCGTGGACCGGACACACCTATGTTGGAGAAAACAGAATTTATGTTTACCTGATAAATTACTTTCTCCAACGGTGTGTCCGGCCCACGGCCCGCCCTGGTTTTTTAATCAGGTCTGATAATTTATTTTCTTTAACTACAGTCACCACGGTATCATATGGTTTCTCCTATGCAAATATTCCTCCTTAACGTCGGTCGAATGACTGGGGTAGGCGGAGCCTAGGAGGGATCATGTGACCAGCTTTGCTGGGCTCTTTGCCATTTCCTGTTGGGGAAGAGAATATCCCACAAGTAAGGATGACGCCGTGGACCGGACACACCGTTGGAGAAAGTAATTTATCAGGTAAACATAAATTCTGTTTTATTCCATGCCATCCAAGGCTGATACCTATTGCAGTTTACTAGGCTCATTCTCCTGCATCGAAGGACACCTATATCTTATTTCTGGAAGTCCCAGAGCCAGCCATTTGCCCCTTATCCTACATTCCCATAGATGATTCTCAAACTCCTCTTCAGGCAAACAAACACACAGAGACCATACCGCCATCCTTAGACACAATATCTACTACAACTATGGACATGCCATATACACCAACCATGGAGGACTTTGATACTTCAGTAAGGGCCCTCTTCATAGCCCTTGAGACAAAGATGGCACGTCAATTTCGTAGTCTACACTTTACGCTACGTTATGGCCACATGGATATACCCGCTCCAAACATGGCGGAGTCAGAGGAGATTAATGAAAACTCTGCGCAACCTAAGTACAGTTCCGCTACTTTTGACCAAACACAAACACAACTACATAACTCGCCTCTTGACTCTCCTTTACCTGACCCGGAGGATGCGGCCGGCCTTGGGGGAGGGGAGGAGAGTAGATCGCCGATTGCTGAAGAACTCTCTTCTGATGGCGCAGTGAAAAAGAAGGCTCCAGCCAGAAATGATAATAACTACCACCACCGAGACCTCTCAGCACTCTCTGGCATTTACCTGGGTTGGCTGGATGGCACCGGAGGCGGATGGCTTCACAAGGAACAAGGCAAGTTCCCTTCGCTTAACTCTACTCGACAGCGTGTGCTGTTTAGACCGCACTTGAGATCACTACAAGTACCGGTCATTGAAATTTGGCTAAAAGAACTCTTGATCTCCCGGTTCACCATGTCTAGTCGTGGGCCTGATCTTTACCAATACCAACCTCCCATTTGCTCCAGAAGAGGAGTCGGCTAGTAGCGCCTCCAGGCAAGCACATTTACCGGCGGTCAGTTCGGACACTATCTTTATGACCACCCAGTGGGACTTATGCTTAAGCCTTACATATAGTACTTTGCTCCTTCTAATGTTTTGTTATGCGGTTATCTATACCTAAGTTTTAAAATGTTCCTCAGATCTGCAATGAACAGGACTACACTGTGATGCTTACGTTTCCTATAGCGTGTATAGGATCTGCTTTTCCTAAATTTTTGTGATGAGCTTCCATGTATTTTATACTGTCTATGTTTGCTGAGTTGCTTAGTGCCTGATATTATTTGATATTTACTTATGTGCGACAGAGGCTCATTGTGTAGGGGGTAAAGTGGGGGTTAACTAGTTGAGGACCAAACAGTTTTTCATGTAAAATATAGCATAGTTTGACATATTTCTCCCATCAACTCAGCCAGTGGGCAAGATGTATTAATAAGGCTTGATACCTGCCTCTGATACTATTACTTTGTTATACCAATGCTAAGTTATAGTTGCATGTCTTATAGTAGTGGTTATAATTGTCTGGAAGTACATACATTTATTGAAAATGCTCTCCACCCACAAACACAGGAACACTGATTATTTTCTATATCCTACTGATCTTAACTCTATTAAGACCATATATACTTAGTCTAACAGCTGTAGCAGACAATATCCCTCAGTACCTGTTACTAATATGACTGTCTGTCTGTCTAAATTAATTGCTACTTAGACAAGAGCTCCTGTTAGGCTGTTTCACTATTTGTTATGGTTTTCATAATCATATGTCTGCTGCTGACATAGGGGTCAATAGTTTTTTTACATTAAGATATTTTGAAGTACATTAGACTCATCTATTGCAATCAGCTCTGCCACCCTATATACCATGGTGTTGCTCCTTCTCCCTTATTATTCCTATAAGTGTAATAGTACTAGTGGTCCTATAATATTATCCCTCTTAACATAATTTCCTACCTATTAATAGCTCTCGCTAATACCAGACTTAAGTATAGAAAGAGATTACTAATGGCATTCATTGATGTAACAGTTTCTCACATATATCATTACATACCTAGCAGGTCTAGGTTAGCACTCTTTCCCTCTCTAAAGTGCGAGGAGACACTTTTATCACACATATATAGGCCCCTCTACAGCCAATTCTATCAGCTGATATTTAGTTTCCCACTACATAGTGAAACCCTCAGTTATGTAACTCTACTTACTACTACCCCCTTACATTACCATATAACATAAAACTGCTCACCCCTCAGTATTAATCCAGCCCATAGCAGCAGTCCCATTGTGTTATCTCTTCTCAGGCCATTTTAGCTATATCCCCTCTCTGCCTCTTATTCAAGATTTTTTTGAGTCTCCCACCTAAGACAGAAGCTTGTTTATAGACCTCCATAACCTACCCTCAGGCCTAGACTGTAAATCATATCCGCATATTCACCAGATCACGTCACATCAACATAATCCTGGACACGTCCCCCTCCCCTCCCATTAATATCAAAGCGGCTCTGGCCCGCTGTTTACCCTTTATGCTTTATTTTTCATTTTATCACATACTAAAATTACCCTATATAACAAAAGGAGATTTCTTTCTGCTAAGTTCATTCACATATTCTTAAAGGGAGCTATACGACGACCTATAGAGAAGTGCCCAGAAAATTTATATTCCATATCCCAAAAACTTCTCTTTTCTATGGCTTACATTTTCAGTACACAAATAGGTCCTATCTCCCACTACCTGTATTGTCTACCCTTGTATTCTATGTTCTATGTATTATGTAAATCATCTGTCATTGTGAATGAACATTATTCAAGTTGTTATTTTTGCCAATAATCTCAATAAAAATTGTTTCAAAAAAAAAAAAAAAAAAAATACAATGCACAAAGCATAATCATGCAGTGCCATATCGCATTGAGCTTGTCTCTCCTTCAGGTATAGAAATAAGAAAGAGAGATCCCGCAGTGCTGGAGAGTTCCACCCTTTTTCTTTGTTCATTCAGTGAGTTCAGCCCATATGAAATCTGCACTACAATTTATCTCCAAGCAGGAGAATCCTTGATCATCAGGTCTTTTATCTGAATCATAAAACTTTAATTATTGGCCGGATGAAGAAACGTCACTTGTAAAAATAAAGTGTAGATCGGCGCAGGGAGGATGAGCAGTATGAGCGATTAGCTCTAAAAACACTTTTATTTAGTGAAAACAGTAACCATGAATGAAAGTGGGGTTAGATTTTGATCATAGTTACATTGATTTCTCCAATAACGAATAAGTTTACAATCACTTTAAGCAAGAAGGTAAGATGTGTAAGAAATGGCAGAGAGGTGAGATTATGGGGATACAGGTTATGGTTACATGAAGAGCCATCAAAGCTATTTATGACAAATTGTAGAGGTCAAGGGCAAGTATAAAGAAGGGTTCATAGGAGGAGGTTATTGTAGTCAAGGTGAGTTAAAGGGATAGTAAACCCCAACATTTTCTATTTTTATGATTCAGATAGAACATATAATTTTAAACAACTTTCAAATTGACTTCTATTATCAAATTTTCTTCATTCTCTTGTTATCCATTGCTGAAGGGACAGCATTGCACTACTGGCAGCTAGCTCAACACATCTAGTTAGCCAATCACAAGAGACAAATATGTGCAGGACTAATTAGCAGCAGCTCCCCCTAGTGTATGATATGTGCATATTCTTTTTTAACAAGGGATATTAAGAGAACGAAGCACATTTGAAAATAGAAGTGAATTTAAAAGTATCTTAAAATTACATGCTCTTTCTGAATCATGCAAGTTTAATTTTGACTTTCCTATCCTTTTAAGATAAGCATATGAATTACATTCTGATCATCCTTTCGGTGAGGAAACAAGAACTCCTAGAGCTGTTATATAGGTTGTTTTTTCACGCAAAACATTAAGACCTGACTAAATTATTTAGTCTTTGTTCAGTTCTACCACTGCTGATAATTATTTTATTTAAACAGATTATGATAAATTAAAAGGTTTCATTTTTTAACAGAAAGTAATCAAGAGTCTCATGATGAACAATCCAAAGTTAAGGCCAAAAGACGAGTTCTGATGGCATCAGCAGGTGGCAGTACTATAGTGGTCAGACCTGGAGACCTCTTGCGTATAGGTAAGTTTTAAGTAAGGTAATTGTCTTACTTAGATAATCACAACTAATGCATACAATTCTACAGGCCGTGTCTCCAGCCTATCACCACATTTACTACCCTCTCCTCTCTGAAAAAGTATGACTCAGAAAATGTGTATCTGGATTGAGATTGTGATAACGCTACTGTGTCAGTTCTTTTACTGATTATATAAAATGCATGTTTGGTTCTTATATTATATAGTATGTAATAAAAATACTAAATACTATCTCCGCTTTTTTGACTAATTTCACTACCTTCAAATAAATGCATAAAGCGGGAGATACTCCCAATAATATTGTACTGTAGAATATACTGTTTCTGATTAAAATGTTTTATTTCATTTTTTTCTACAGGCTGTCCAGTGCAAACCAACCACCGGAATACTATTCACTGGTTTCTAAAAAAACAGCCTATTGAAAATATAAAGGGCTTTAAATATAGAGCTCTTGTTTCAGGCCGAGTGTTAGAGATAAATAATCTATCAGAGCAATTTACTGGAGAATACAGATGTTGGACTTCAAATCATTCTAGAACAATGTCTGCCTGGTTGAACATCACTCTAGAAGGTTAGAGTTTGAAGCTTTTTTATATTTATATCTTTTATATGCATATGCATGCTTAAAGGGACACTGTACGATAAAATAAAATTTATTTCCCCTTAATGTGTTCCAAATGACTTGTTATACCTATTGCAGAGTATTAATGTATGGGAATTTGTTCATTTAGGTTTATTTTTGTATTTGAAATATCAAGTGTTTTTTCTTATTAAAACAATCACCTGGGATCCATAACTATTGGCTGAGCCTACAACTATTTGTTAGGTATTGAAATGATAATTCTAGCTGGTGGTGTTGAATAAACACAAGCAGCTATTTCACATACAAAATGTATCTCTCCCTTATACCCCCCACTAGGAGATTAATCAGTGCCATTGTCACCTTCCTACAGAGAAAATATTTGTTACTCATATTTTCAGTGTAGGTGGGGATAAAACAGGCAATAACAAATGCAGGTAAAGTAGCTGTTGGCAAACAATTTACCCTTTCGCTGCTAGGCCATTTCATTTGGTTTTATTTTTATGAGCATGCATAGGACACAAAGATATAAATAGGGGTTTAATTTATTTAATTATTTGCCTGTTTCTAATTTTCTGTTATGGAATAAGGGGATGAAGATAATTGGTAGTTCCTCTGTCCCTGGAACAGCTAAATTGTACCTGCAGTATGTGGGAGATGAAAGCCTAAAGCTAATTGACTATACTATAGGATTCATAATACATAAAGAAATAGCCTTACTGGTACCATAAAAACCTTAACCTCACCTTAGGCAGATAAGTGTAAAGCTCAGACGTTTACAGGTTGGTGTTTATTTAACCCTGTGACAGACTCTGGGTATCTCCGCCAAAAAAAACCTTCTTGATCCCTGGAACCTGTAGCTGTAGAGCTGGAAGTGATTTTAGCAAGTATCCCACCCTAATAACCAGACAAGACCAGTATTAAGGTGAAACAAGAACTGGGTTATTCACGCAAACTCACAGTATTTATATACATTTGCCATCTGATAAGAGCCTAATCCCATCCCGCCCCCCCAGACAGTCTGGCGCCTTCATAGAGGCCATAGGCACATGGAGATCCCCACAATGAATAGATTGTCTTTTCGGGGTGATCCAGAGGGAATGGAGGCTATTCCAGGGTGTCGTTGGAGATCTCCTGGTCCCCAGATGTCACACTCCAAAAAGTGACATGACCAGAGTGGCAGCCTGGTAAAGGTACCCAGGAACAGTGCAAGGTGGGGGGGGGTGAAAAAAAAACAGGTTCCTGAGGGAGCTCCCTCTTAGTATTCACCCCATCCCATGCCCATCAACTGTAGGTTAAGTCCCCAAAAGAGCAGAGCTCAGGGACAAGGGGTTTCAGAGTGACCTAAGTTAAAGTCCGGCGGTAATCTCTGGTGGAAAGGGGGTAAAGCGGGGTAGCGATCAGTTCTTTCAGGACAAAGTTTAATCACTGCAACAACCAAGGGGACTTGGTGGAAAACATTTTAATCCAACTGGTGAAGGGGTCGTCCTTGCAGCCTGGTATCCATAACAGTCACGACCCCTGATGGCAGAGTGGAGGGGAAAGGGAAGGACCGGCAGCACAGCCTGCCCAGAGTTAGACCACCAGATCAACCCTCTCGGCTGGTATGGGCCTCTGGTCCGTGACAAGCCAGAACTTAATGTGGTTATGAGGCACTAAATTCAACAAACCTAATCAAGGTTTTACAAATCCTTAGACCTCAACACCTCAACTCATAAATCTGTGGTTTACTGCCCTAAAATACATTTATAAAATCATATGTATGTTATGTACACTCAGGAAGATTAGACTCCTTTTAAAAAGAGTGAGGCCAAAAAAATAAATTAAAAAAAATCTTACACCCCTCCCTTGTACACAACCACAGAATGCTAGCAGGTGATTTCTTATCACTTTCATGAACCTTCTTCTCTCATCTAGCAAGTGAAAGGAGACATGAAATTAAAAAAAAAATTGGTCTTATTGGACCTGAAAAATAGGAGTTCGGGGGTAAGACTTTCTTGCCTTTATGAGAAGTGAGAGGGGCACTTCTGATTGGTGGAATTTATAAGAACAGCGATGCTAAGGTAAAGATTATAATAAAACGTAACCCTTTCAGAACTATAGGAGACCTAGATGAAAACTCCAACTCATATAATGTACTGTTTTCATCTGGAATGCTTGGGTTAAATTTTAAATTACATGATGGTGTCTTCTAGATACCAGCATTAAACCCCTTGCTGATGCTGTTAAAGGGATATGAAACCCAGAAAATTTATTTTGTGATTCAGATTTACTTCTATTATCAAATATGCTTTGTTCCCATGATATTCTTTGTTGAAGAGATACCTAGGTAGAGATCTAGAACAATACATGGCAGGAAATAGTGCTGCCATCTACTGATCTTTCAGATGGTTAGCATTTTTACAAAACTGCTGCCATATACAGGGAGTGCAGAATTATTAGGCAAGTTGTATTTTTGAGGATTAATTTTATTATTGAACAACAACCATGTTCTCAATGAACCCAAAAAACTCATTAATATCAAAGCTGAATAGTTTTGGAAGTAGTTTTTAGTTTGTTTTTAGTTATAGCTATTTTAGGGGGATATCTGTGTGTGCAGGTGACTATTACTGTGCATAATTATTAGGCAACTTAACAAAAAACAAATATATACCCATTTCAATTATTTATTTTTACCAGTGAAACCAATATAACATCTCAACATTCACAAATATACATTTCTGACATTCAAAAACAAAACAAAAACAAATCAGTGACTAATATAGCCACCTTTCTTTGCAAGGACACTCAAAAGCCTGCCATCCATGGATTCTGTCAGTGTTTTGATCTGTTCACCATCAACATTGCGTGCAGCAGCAACCACAGCCTCCCAGACACTGTTCAGAGAGGTGTACTGTTTTCCCTCCTTGTAAATCTCACATTTGATGATGGACCACAGGTTCTCAATGGGGTTCAGATCAGGTGAACAAGGAGCCAATGTCATTAGATTTTCTTCTTTTATACCCTTTCTTGTCAGCCACGCTGTGGAGTACTTGGACGCGTGTGATGGAGCATTGTCCTGCATGAAAATCATGTTTTTCTTGAAGGATGCAGACTTCTTCCTGTACCACTGCTTGAAGAAGGTGTCTTCCAGAAACTGGCAGTAGGACTGGGAGTTGAGCTTGACTCCATCCTCAACCCGAAAAGGCCCCACAAGCTCATCTTTGATGATACCAGCCCAAACCAGTACTCCACCTCCACCTTGCTGGCGTCTGAGTCGGACTGGAGCTCTCTGCCCTTTACCAATCCATCCACGGCCCATCCATCTGGCCCATCAAGACTCACTCTCATTTCATCAGTCCATAAAACCTTAGAAAAATCAGTCTTGAGATATTTCTTGGCCCAGTCTTGACGTTTCAGCTTGTGTGTCTTGTTCAGTGGTGGCCGTCTTTCAGCCTTTCTTACCTTGGCCATGTCTCTGAGTAATGCACACCTTGTGCTTTTGGGCACTCCAGTGATGTTGCAGCTCTGAAATATGGCCAAACTGGTGGCAAGTGGCATCTTGGCAGCTGCACGCTTGACTTTTCTCAGTTCATGGGCAGTTATTTTGCGCCTTGGTTTTTCCACACGCTTCTTGCGACCCTGTTGACTATTTTGAATGAAACGCTTGATTGTTCGATGATCACGCTTCAGAAGCTTTGCAATTTTAAGAGTGCTGCATCCCTCTGCAAGATATCTCACTATTTTTGACTTTTCTGAGCCTGTCAAGTCCTTCTTTTGACCCATTTTGCCAAAGGAAAGGAAGTTGCCTAATAATTATGCACACCTGATATAGGGTGTTGATGTCATTAGACCACACCCCTTCTCATTACAGAGATGCACATCACCTAATATGCTTAATTGGTAGTAGGCTTTCGAGCCTATAAAGCTTGGAGTAAGACAACATGCATAAAGAGGATGATGTGGTCAAAATACTCATTTGCCTAATAATTCTGCACTCCCTGTAGTGTTCCAAATACATGCACGATCCTGATCTTATGTCCCTGCTTTTTAACAAAAGATACCAAGGAAACAAAGACAATTTGATAATAGGAGTAGAAAGTAGTTTAAAATTACATCTTCTATCTGAATCATGAAAGAAAATGTTTTAGTTGCATGTCACTTTAAGCCCAGCAGACTCTCAACACTTGCCCCCAGTCTCTTAGCCTTAACCAGAAGTTGATACTTAGGAATTCTCACACCCATGTGATAATGCAATACAAGATGGCATTTGCCCCCTGTATGAAGTCATTTTTGTGTTATTTTTTACTTTTTAGTAGAAGATTAAACCAAAAGGATTTTACTACTTTTCCAAATAATATCAGTTATAGTGATACAATCATAAACAGATAAATACATATATTTAAAAAAACAATCCATGTACCTATATTCTAGAATAACTACATATGACTATAATGTAAGATAGTATAACTAAAAACCCATTAAAAATATAACTTACCAATAGGTGCCTTTGAAAAAGGGGCCAAGAGACATTGATACAACTACCATATAAATTAATATTATGATCTGTGTTGTGTATTCTGAAAGATAGAGGGTAGAACAGCAGTTTTGTCCCAGTAGGACAGAGGCAAAGTAAGTTTGAGATGAGCTAATTTGCCGTACACAGGAACAACCCCCCACATAAATCCCTTCATAGTGTTTTTATTTTTAATGGAGGGAGAGGGCTAAAAAAGGGACGGTTAAGTCAAAATTAAATTTTCAGATAGAGCATGCAATTGTAAATTTGTTTCCCCAATTTACTTCTATTATCAAATTTGCCTTATTCCCTTGGTATTCTTTGTTGAAGACTAAACCTAGGTAGGCTGATAGAAGCTCAGGAGCGTGCAAGTGTCTATAGCAGTCTATGGCAGCAATGTTTGCAACTATGTATAACATTGCTATAAACCATGTTACCAATACTGCTGCCAAATGGCTTAAGACACATGCACTCTTTAAAAAAGGTACCAAGAAAACTAATCAAAATTGATAATAGAAGTAAATTGAAAAGTTGTTTACATAGTAACATAGTAACATAGTAGATAAGGTTGAAAAAAAGACTGAAGTCCATCGAGTTCAACCTATACAAATCTAAAATACTTACAAAAAGCTCCAGTTAAGCTTAAATAACCCCATTAAAATGTGACCCATTTAATACTAGCAATCATATCCATGAATTTTGTTTGTATACAGAAACTTATCCAGACTATTTTTAAATGTATCTATGGTATTGGCATTCACTACCTCCTTTGGTAAGGAGTTCCACAATTTTATTGCTCTCACAGTGAAAAAACGTTTCCGTTGCAGGAGATTAAATCTCCTTTCCTCCAACCTTAAATTATGACCTCTTGTCAGAAACAATTTTCTTGGAATAAACAGAGCTTCTGCCATCTCTGTATATGGGCCTTGAATATATTTATATAAAGTAATCATGTCACCTCTCAAGCGCCTTTTTTCTAAAGAAAACAGACCCAGTTTGGCTAGCCTCTCCTCATAGGTTAATTTCTCCAATCCCCTTATTAGCTTTGTGGCCCTTCTCTGAACTTTTTCTAGTTCTGCAATATCTTTTTTAGCAATTGGTCCCCAGAACTGCACTCCAAACTCAAGGTGAGGTCTTACCAGGGCTTTATATAATGACAGAATTATGCTTTCCTCCCTTGAATCAATGCCTCTTTTAATACATGCTAGTATCTTATTAGCCTTTGAAGCCGCTGCCCTGCATTGTGCACCCATCTTTAGCTTGTTATCTATTACTACTCCCAAATCCCTTTCCTCCTGTGTTTGGCTAAGTCTTGTCCCATTTAAAAAATACGTATCCTGCTTATTTTTACTTCCAAAATGTAGAACCTTGCATTTTTCCGTATTAAATCTCATTTAACCCCTTAACGACCGAGGATGTGCCAGGTACGTCCTCCAAAAAACTACCCTTAACGACTAAGGACGTGCCTGGCACGTCCTCTGAGGTTTGAACCACTGGAAGCCATATATGTCTGCTATTTCTGAACAAAGGGGATCCCAGAGAAGCATTTACAACCATTTGTGCCATGATTGCAGAAGCTGTTTGTAAATAATTTCAGTGTGAAACCTAAAATTGGGGAAAAGTTATCAATTTTTTTTATTTGATCGCATTTGGCGGTGAAATGGTGGCATAAAATATACCAAAATGGGACTAGATCAATACTTTGGGTTGCCTACTACACTAAAGCTAAAATTAACCCTACAAGCTCCCTAATTAATCCCTTCACTGCTGGGCATAATACACGTGTGGTGCGCAGTGGAATTTAGCGGCCTTCTAATTACCAAAAAGCAATGTCAAAGCCATATAAGTCTACCATTTCTGAACAAAGGGGATCCCAGAGAAGCATTTACAACCATTTGTGCCATAATTGCACAAGCTGTTTGTAAATAATTTTAGTGAGAAACCTAAAGTTTGTGAAAATGTTTAGGAAAAAATGAACGATTTTTTTTATTTGATCGCATTTGGCGATTAAATGGTGGCATGAAATATACCAAAATGGGCCTAGATCAATACTTTGGGGTTGTCTACTAAAAAAAAAGTATATACATGTGAAGGGATAATCAGGGATTCCTGACAGATATAATTGTTCCAATGTAACTATCGCTAATTTAAAAAAGAAAAATGGTTTGGAAATAGCAAAGTGCTACTTGTATTTATTGCCCTATAACTTGCAAAAAAAAGCAAAGAACATTATTATTATTATTATTATTATTATTCTTTATTTATAAAGCACCGAAAGATTCCGCAGCGCTGCCCATGGGTACAAGGATAACAGTACAGTGGAGAAACAATACGATAAGACACAAAATTTTACAGACAAATACAGGGGGAATTGAGGGCCCTGTTCCCGTGGGAACTTACAATCTAGATGGGTAGGAGGATTGAAAACAGGAGGTGGGGACTGCAGAGGTGAGAATGATATAAGTGAGGAGATAGAGGGCAACTGTTAGTTAATTGAAGTTAGTTTGTTAATAAGTCGGGTGATAAGCTTCCCTGAACAGAAAGGTCTTTAGGGAACGTTTAAAGGAGGAGAGGTTAGGGGCAAGTCTCACATCTCGAGGAAGTGCTCTCCAGAGGGTTGGTGCCGCACGAGAGAAGTCCTGTAGTATAGAATGAGAGGAGGTGATGGTAGAAGACGCAAGAAGCAGGTCGTTGTTGGATCTTAGGGGACGGGCAGGAGTATATTTGTTGATGAGTGAGGACAGGTAGGGTGGGGCAGCATTGGTGAGGGCTTTGTAGGTCAGGGTGAGAATTTTGAATTTAACTCTGTTGTGAATGGGGAGCCAGTGAAGGGACTCACAGAGAGGCGCAGCAGAAACAGAGCATCGAGAGAGGTGGATTAGTCTGGCAGATGCATTTATAACGAATTGGAGGGGAGAGAGGCGGGAGAGAGGGAGGCCAGTTAGTAAGTTGTTACAGTAGTCAAGTCGGGAAATTACCAGGGAGTGGATGAGCTGTTTGGTAGTTTCAGCACTCAGAAACGGGTGAATTTTGGAGATATTGCGTAGGTGGTTGCGGCAGGATGAAGAGAGCAGTTGGATGTGGGGAATGAAGGACAGATTTGAGTCAAGCGTGACTCCGAGGCAGTGGACTTGGGGTGATGGGGAGATAGTGGTGCCGCCAACAGTGATAGAAAAATTAGAGACTGGAGTGGAGCTAGAGGGGCGAATTAGAAGTAGTTCGGTCTTGGACATATTTATTTTTAGGTGGTGAGAGGCCATCCAGGAGGAAATGCCAGATAAGCAGTCGCTGATGTGAGAGTTGACAGAAGGAGAGAGTGCAGGGGTGGAAAGGTAGATCTGGGTATCATCAGCATAGAGGTGATAGCTGAAGCCATAGCTGTTGATAAGTTTACCCAGTGAAGAAGTGTAAATAGAGAAGAGTAGAGGACCCAGGACAGAGCCTTGAGGTACTCCAACAGACAGGGGCAATAGAGAGGAGGAGTCACCAGCAAAAGAGACTGAGAAGGATCTGTTAGAGAGATAAGAGTGAATCCAGGAGAGGGCAGTGTCACAGAGACCAAGAGAACTGAGAGACCGTAGGAGAAAAGGATGGTCAACAGTGTCAAAGGCAGCAGATAGGTCAAGTAAGATGAGTATAGAGTAGTAGCCTTTGTTTTTAGCAGAAAGGAGATCGTTAGTAACCTTAGTGAGGGCAGTTTCAGTTGAGTGTTGGGGACGGAAGCCAGATTGCAGGGGGTCGAGCAATGAGTTGGAGGACAGGAAGTGGGTTAGGCGATTGAAAACTAGTTTTTCAAGGAGTTTTGAAGCTAGTGGGAGCAGTGATATGGGGCGGTAGTTTGCAGGGGAGTTAGGGTCGAGGGAGGGTTTTTTGAGGATGGGGGTGACCTTCGCATGTTTGAAGGAGGCAGGGAAAGAGCCGGTAGAAAGGGATAGGTTAAATATGTGAGTAAGAGACGGAGTGAGGGTGGTAGACAGAGGAGGGATTAGATGTGAAGGAATAGGGTCAAGTGGGCAGGTAGTGAGGTGTGAGGAAGACAAAAGGGAACATGTAAACATTGGGTATTTCTAAACTCAGGACAAAATTTAGAAACTATTTAGCATGGGTGTTTTTTGGTGGTTGTAGATGTGTAACAGATTTGGGGGGTCAAAGTTAGACAAAGTGTGCTTTTTCCATTTTTTAACATATTTTATATTTTTTATAGTAAATTATAAGATATAATGAAAATAATGGTATCTTTAGAAAGTCCATTTAATGGCGAGAAAAACAATATATAATATGTGTGGGTACAGTAAATGAGTAAGAGGAAAATTACAGCTAAACACAAAAGTGGTCTGGTCACTAAGAGATTAAAATGCCAAGCTCTATTCAATAAATTCAACCTTATTTTTGAATTTACTGTCCTTTTAATCATGATGTTGGGCTTGATTCAAGGGACAGTCAATACCAGAATTTTTGTTGTTTAAAAAGAAAGATAATCCCTTTATTACCCATTCACCAGTTTTGCATAACCAACACAGTTATAATAACACACGTTTTACCTCTGTAATTACCTTGCATCTAAGCTTCTGCTGACTGCCCCCTTATTTCAGTTCTTTTGACAGACTTGCATTTTAGCCAATCAGTGCTCACTCCTAGGTCACTTCACGTGCATGAGCTCAATGTTATCTATATGAAACACATGAACTAATGCCCTCTAGTGGTCAAAATGCATTTAGATTAGAGGCAGTCTTCAAGGTCTAAGAAATTAGCATATGAACCTCCTAGGTTTAGCTTTCAACTAAGAATACCAAGAGAACAAAGCAAAATTGGTGATAAAGATAAACTGGAAAGTTGTTTAAAATTACATTCCCTATTTTTGGACTTGACTGTCCCTTTCACTGACACTCAATAGGCTGATGAAGGGTCTCATTGTTCAGACCAGGTCATGTTTGAAACTCCAGCCTATTGCAGTGGGCATTCCTGCAGCTAACATTTATAATTGCATGAGGTATCCAATACATGATATCTTGTACATCTTGTACATCAAACCAGAACCACCAGAAAAGTGGGGAGAAAAAACTGAAACACTTCAGAAACACATTTGGGTTCTGTAAATGCTTGTAATGGTTAAATATAGACATGTCTGCTTTATTAGGGTAAAGTAGATTTGTCTCGGGATTACCATGGGTGCATTTTCAAGACATGGTACAGTTTTTCACCTAAACCTCAAACAAATTTAAAGACATGATATCCCTTGTGAAGTATCTCATCAGGGGTCACTTCTCGCTATTTCAAAGTTGACAGAGTTTGTCTCTTTTTTTTTTGCTTTCTTTTATCTTTAACTTTTTTCAAATTTAATTTATGTATATAATATTTAGTTGTTTTTTTTTGTTGTTTTTATTTAATATGTGTGCATTCATCTAGCTCCCAGTAATGCATTGCCGCTCCTTTAACAAGGGATACCAAAAAATGAAGCAAATTAGATAATAGAAGTAAATTGAAAAGTTGTTTAAAATCGTATTCTCTTTATGACTCATGAAAGAATTTTTTTGGGACTTTTTTTTTGTAGTTTTGCTTCATCAGTGTATTAATCACTTTTTATTGCCAGAAGCTTTTTATAGACAATCGGCTAGATTACGAGTTTTGCGTTATGAGCAGCTCGGTGCTAACTTGCAAGTTATTGCCACCGCTCACCTCCCTATAGCGCTTCTATTACAGGTTTGCAAAAATCCGGCGTTAGCAGGCAATATTGCAGCGTTCAGCAAAATTGAGCTCCATACCACGCTCAAATACCAGCGCTGCTTTGAGCTGTTTTTACGTGCTTGTGCGCGATTTCCCCATAGACATCAATGGGGAGAGCCGGCTAAAAAAAAGGCTAACACCTGCAATAAAGGAGCGTAAAGCTCCGTAACGCAGCCCCATTCCTATGGGGAAACAAAAGTTATGTTTACACCTAACACTCTAACATAAACCCAGAGTCTAAACACCCCTAATCTGCTGCCCCTGACATTGCCGACACCTACATTACACTTATTAACCCCCAACGTCGCCGCCACTATACTAAAGTTATTAACCTCTAAACCTAACCCTAACACCCACTAACTTTAATATAATTAAAATAAATCTAAATAAAAATTACTATCATTAACTAAATAATTCCTATTTAAAACTAAATACTTACCTGTAAAATAAAACCTAAGCTAGCTACAATATAACTAATAGTTTCATTTTAGCTAGCTTAGGTTTTATTTGGATCAGCCAATAGGATTAAAGCTCAATCCTATTGGCTGATTGCATCAGCCAATAGGATATTTTCACTTTTAATTCCGATTGGCTGATAGAATTCTATCAGCCAATCGGAATTCAAGGGACGCCATCTTGAATGACGTCATTTAAAGGAGAATTCATTCTGGAAGAGCCGTGGAAAGAAGAGGATGCTCCGCGCAGGATGTCTTGAAGATGGAGCCGCTCCACGTCGGAAGGATGAAGATAGAAGATGCCGTCTGGATCAAGACTTGTGCCTGTCTGGAGGACCACTTCTTGCCGCTTGGATGAAGACTTCTCCCGGCTTCATTGAGGACTTCTTGCTGCTTGGATGAAGACTTTTCCCGGCTTCGTTGAGGATGGATGTCCGGTCTTCAAAAACTGTAAGTGGATCTTCGGGGGTTATTGTTAGGTTTTTTTTAAGGGTTTATTGGGTGGGTTTTATTTTTAGCTTAGGGTTTGGGCAGAAAAAGAGCTAAATGCCCTTTTAAGGGCAATGCCCATCCAAATGCCCCTTTCAGGGCAATGGGGAGCTTAGTTTTTTTAGATAGGATTTTATTTGGGGGGTTTGGTTGTGTGGGTGGTGGGTTTTACTGTTAGGGGGTTGTTTGTATTATATTTTTACAGGTAAAAGAGCTGATTTCTTTGGGGCAATGCCCCGAAAAAGGCCCTTTTAAGGACCATTGGTAGTTTATTGTAGGCTAGGGGGGTTTTATTTTTTTTTATTTTTTTTTATTTTGATAGGGATATTAGATTAGGTGTAATTAGTTTAAATATTTGATCATTTCTTTTTAATTTTGTGTAATTTAGTGTTTTGATTTTTTTGTAATTTAGTTAATTGTATTTAATTAATGTAATGTATTTAATTGTAGTGTAAGGTTAGGTGTTAGTGTAACTCAGGTTAAGTTTTATTTTACTGTTAAATTTGTATTTATTTTAGCTAGGTAGCTAGTAAATAGTTAATAACTATTTAGTAACTAGGCTACCTAGTTAAATAAATACAAACTTACCTGTGAAATAAAAATAAAACCTAAGCTAGCTACAATGTAGCTATTAGTTATATTGTAGCTAGCTTAGGTTTTATTTTACAGGTAAGTATTTAGTTTTAAATAGGAATTATTTAGTTAATGATAGTAATTTGTATTTAGATTTATTTTAATTATATTAAAGTTAGTGGATGTTAGGGTTAGACTTAGGGTTAGGTTTTGGGGTGAATAACTTTAGTATAGTGGCTGCGATTTTGGGGACAGCAGATTAGGGGTTAATAACAGTAATGAAGGTTGCATCAATGTTAGGGACAGCAGATTAGGGGTTAATAATATTTAACTAGTGTTTACGATGCGGGAGTGCGGCGGTTTAGGGGTTAATATGTTTATTATAGTGGCAGCGATGTCCGGAGCAGCAGATTAGGGGTTAATAATTTTATTTTAGTGTTTGCGATGTGGGAGGGCCTCGGTTTAGGGGTTAATAGGTAGTTTATGGGTGTTAGTGTACTTTTTAGCACTTTAGTTATGAGTTTTATGTTACGGCTTTGTAACATAAAAGCCATAACTACTGACTTTCAGTTTACGGTATGGCTCTTGACGGTATTGGCTGTACTGCTCACTTTTTGGCCGGACAGGCAAACTTGTAATACCGGCGCTGTGGAAGTCCCATTGAAAAAGGACTTTTTGAAAGCTGCGGTAGTTATGTTGCGTTATGGCCAAAAAAGTGTGCAGTACAGATATACCTGCAAGACTTGTAATCGCAGCGGTAGTGAAAAAGAGCCATAACGCTGCTTTTTCACTCATACTGCAAAACTCGTAATCTAGCCGAAGGTTTGCAACAATGTAACCAATGTATCCAAACTAGACTCTGAGGAAATTAAAAAAAAAACTTTCATTGTACAACAAGGTAAAAACAATAACAAGTTAGACTTGTGCATGGTTGAAAACTTAGTTTCGGTTCTGATCGATTCAGATTTTTTTGAATTTCAGTTTGGATCTATTCGAAGTTGGAAAAATTCGAATGAATTTGTTTCGGATTAGTTTTGGATTCATTCGGATTTGAATAAATTCGGCTGGATTCGGTTCGGTTCGGAAATTCGGAATTTCGGTATATGTTAGGTGGGATGTGCTGTGTATTAGACTAGTATTATGTACTGTATATTAGGTGTAACCCATAGCAGAGTGATATAACCTAATATACTGTATAATACTAGTGTAATCCATGGCCATCCGAATTTACTGAATAAATCCGAACTAATTCGGATTTATTCGGTAGATTCGGTACTACCGTAATTTGGAAATTCGAATCGATCCGAATCTCCGAATTTAACAAATTCATCTGAATTTTGGATTCAGAACGAATCGAAACGCACATGTCTATAACAAGTATAGTCCAAGCAAACAGACCGAGTTCCATAAGGAAACACCTACACGTTTTGTGCCTGAACTAGCGCAACTTCGTTAAGGTTTAGGCATGAAAGGCATTTCATACATATATACACATATTAACACATACATATATATGTATATAAGCAGATACATACTGTATATATTTACAATTAAATCAGTCACCCATAGATCCAATGTAAAGGCCTTTTTTAGTGCCTTTTTTTCCCCCTTCAAATACCCCATATCCCCTCACTTTAACCCCTTATAACTGCTTCATGCTGTTTAAAAAATTTAAAGATGCTCATCATTTTATTTTATAATGAACTACTGTCCACTTTATTTCAGGGGCAATTGGGGTACATTTCTTTCTAATGACACAGTGAGTCCACGGATCATCATAATTGCTATTGGGAATATCACTCCTGACCAGCAGGAGGAGGCAAAGAGCACCACAGCAAAGTTTTTAAATACCACTACCTTATCCACAACCCCCAGTCATTCTCTTTGCTTGTATCAGTTGCAAGGAGGGGTAAAGTTTGGTGTCTGATTATTCAATCAAGAGTTTGTTATTTTTTAAAGCAGAGCAGGTTTGCTCTGGTCTCTTTTCTGGGGTTTAGCCGTAGTCCATGTCAGTCTCTTCAGTAGAGCAGTGGTGGCTTTTAAGCTTTTTGGGAATTTGTGGGGTATAATCCTTACTGTGCCTCCCAAGTTGTTTGTGCTACCCTTTTGGTAAAAGACTTTGTAGGTTTACTTGGTCTTTTCTTTTGTATCCACAGGTCCATGTTAGGAACGTACCTTTCAAACCTAGATTGTTATGGAGGTAAGTGCTTTGTCATTTTCTGATATGAAGGGCTCAGAAAGGTTTGGCACTTATGGGGTTAATTTGGAGACATTATTCCTGTGTGTGCAGGATTTGTTTATGGCAGTTTTTGTGGGGCACTGCTGGGTTTTGTTGGCTCTGGTAGGTTTTTTTATGGCTCTGTGTATTAGTATCTGATGTTTTTTATTTGCTGTGGACTTCCCTTATTCAGATGGGTCATCAGTGTATGCGGTCTGCTTGTTTTTTAATGATAGCGCTTTTTACTCTCATCCCGACGGCTGTTGGTTACGTCATGTGTAATGCCGGTCGGGAGGTGTTTGTGCACGCCCACAATGCGCGGAGTTAGCTTTGCACTTTTTTTGCGCGCTTTTTCTGGGGATATTTTTTTCTTGTATGCTTCTGTTCTGGCTGTTTCGTATGAGCGGGTGCTGACAGGGGAGTTCTGGATCGCTATCTGTGCTGTGCTTGGGTTACGCTTTCCTCTTGTCTGTGGGAGGTTTGGTAGTGCCTCAGCAGGGTCTGCTGTGGTGTAGGGGGTGCAGTAAAGGTTTATTTGGTTTTATTATTTCTCCCTTGGTAACGTTTTTTTTGCTCTTAAAGTGACAGTAACGGTTTTATTTTTGATATTATATTATTATTTTTTTATCCTTTGTGTGTTAAAGATGGATCAAGAGGACCTGCAAGCTGTGACTTGCTCTTTATGTCTAGATGCTAATGTAGAGCCACCTATCCCTTTTTGTTCCTCATGTGTTGAGAGAACATTGCATTACAGGGATAGGCTTTTTGTTTGAGAGCCTTCATTTTCTAAGGAGAATGTTGTTCAGGAGTCTCCTGTTCAAGCTATACCACAGATTTCTCCCCAATCATCCAAATCTCTATCCTTTTCTCATGCAGTGCCCTGCGTTTCATCTCAGGTTAGTTTTTCTTTGCAGGATATGGCTACAAACATATCCTCTGCTGTATCTGGGGCTTTGTCTGCTTTTCCTGTGTTACAGGGGAAACGCAAAAGGATGTATAAGGTTTCTGACTCTGTTGCAGTTATGTCAAATGTTTCTTCCCATAGGTCTGAGGGGAATGATACTTTGGTAACGGCTGAGGGTGAAATTTCAGACTCTGATAGTGTAATTCCTTCTGCTGATTCTGAGGTTGTTTCTTTCAGATTTAATCTGGAACACCTTTGTTACTCAGGGAAGTTTTGGCTACTTTGGATGACTCTGACTTGACGGTCATAGTTACTCCCAAGAAGGCTAGTAAACTTAATACGTTTTTTGATGTTCCTTCCGTGGCGGAAGTTTTTCCTGTTGCAGATCGTGTTTCAGAGATTATTACACGGGAATGGGAGAAGCCTGGAATTCTTTTTTCTCCTCCAATTTTTAGGAAGATGTTTCCTATTGCGGATTCTATTAAGGAATCTTGGCAGACGGTTTCCAAGGTGGAGGGAGCAATTTCTACCTTGGCTAAGAGAACCACTATTCCTATTGAGGATCAGTCCAAGCCCTCTTGGAAGTCTAATCTGTCCTGGAGCAAGGGGAAACAATCTAAGAAGCCCGTTGCTGATTCAAAGTCAGCATGAAGGGTCTGCTCTCGATCCCGGGGAGGATGTTGTGGGGGGCAGACTTTATTTGTTCGCTCAAGCTTGGGCTCGGGATGTTCCAGATCCCTGGGTGGTGGATATTGTGTCCCAGGGATACAAGATAGAGTTCAAGACCTTTCCTCCCAGGGGAAGGTTTCTTCTCTCCAGGTTATCTGTAGACCAGATAAAAAGAAGGACATTCTTAAGTTGTGTTCAGGATCTTTCTGACATGGGAGTGATCGTTCTCGTTCCAGTTCTGGAGCAGGGGCTAGGTTTCTATTCCAATCTGTTTATAGTTCCCAAAAAGGAGGGAACTTTCAGACCCATCCTAGATCTCAAGTGTGTAAACAAGTTTCTCAGAGTTAGAAACTATTCGGTCAATTCTTCCTCTGGTTCAAGAGGGTCAATTCATAACTACAGTAGATCTGAAGGATGCGTATCTGCATATTCCCATCCACAAGGAACATCACAAGTTTCTGAGATTTGCTTTCTTGGCCAAGCATTTTCAGTTTGTGGCTCTTCCTTTTGGTATTGCAACAGCTCCCAGGGTGTTCTCAAAGGTCCTGGGAGCATGACTGGCAGTGCTCAGATTGCAGGGGGTTGTGGTAGCACCTTATCTGGATGACATTCTAGTTCAGGCACCATCTTTTCAACTAGCAAGCTCACTCATGGAGTTGTTGTTGTCTTTTCTGCGCTCCCACGGTTGGAAGGTGAATTTAGGAATAAGTTCCTTGATTCCGGCTACAAGAGTGGTATTTTTGGGGACCATTATAGATTCTCTAGAGATGAAGATTTTTTTGCCAGAAGCAAGGAAATAAAAAATATTCAATTCTTGCCTTGCTCTTCAGTTATCTCCTCGGCCATCGGTGGCCCAGTGTATGGAGGTTATTGGTCTGATGGTTTTAGTCATGGACATCATTCCATTTGCTCAGTTCCATCTCAGGCCTCTGTAGTTATGCATGCTCAGACAGTGGAACAGGGATTATACTGATTTGTCCCCAAAGATTGTTCTAGATCAGGCTGCAAGAGATTTGCTTACATGGTGGTTGTCTCAGGATCTTCTTTCCCAGGGAACTTGTTTTCGCAGACCTACCTGGGTGATCGTGACCATGGATGCCAGTCTGCTAGGTTGGGGAGCTGTCTGGGGTTCACTGAAGACACAGGATCTGTGGACCCAGGAGGAATCAGTTCTGCCCATAAATATCTTAGAGCTGAGGGCAATCTTCAATGCTCTTCTGGTCTGGCCTCAGTTAGCTTCAACCCAGTTTATCAGGTTTCAGGTGGACAACATTACGTCAGTGGCTTACATCAATCATCAGGGAGGAATTTGGAGTTCCCTGGCCATGACAGAGGTAGCCAAGATTATGCAGTGGGTGGAGGCTCACAGTTGTTGTCTATCCGCAATCCACATTCCAGGAGTGGACAATTGGGAAGCGGATTTTCTGAGCAGACAGACTTTTCATCCGGGGGAGTGGGAACTTCATCCGGAGGTGTTTTCCAGTTTGATTCTCAAATGGGGTCAACCGGAGTTGGATCTTATGGCATCTCGTCACAATGCCAAGCTTCTGAAGTACGGATCGAGGTCAAGGGATCCTCAGGCTTTACTGATAGATGTGCTAGCAGTTCCTTGGAAGTTCAGTCCGGCATATGTGTTTCCTCCGTTTGCGCTTCTTCCTCGGGTCATTGCTCGGATCAGGCAAGAGAGGGTGTCTGTGATTCATGCCGGCGTGACCTCGCAGAATCTGGTATGCAGATCTGGTGGAGATGACATTCTCCCCACCTTGGAGTCTTCCGTTAAGTAAGGACCTTCTAATTCAGGGGCCCTTCCTTCAGCCAAATCTCGTTTCTCTGAAGCTGACTGCTTGGAGATTGAACGCTTGATTCTATCCAAGCGTGGTTTTTCTGAGTCGGTTATTGAGACTATGATTCAGGCGCATAAGCCTGTGACTAGACAGATTTATTATAAGATATGGTGTAAATATCTGTATTGGTGTGAATCTAGGGGCTACTCTTGGAGTAGAGTTAGGATTCCTAGGATTTTGTCTTTTCTCCAGGAGGGTCTGAAGAAGGGTTCATCTGCTAGTACCTTGAAGGGTCAAATTTCGGCTTTATCTATTTTGTTGCATAAGCGTCTGGCGGATGTGCCAGATGTTCAGTCTTTTTGTCAGGCCCTGGTTAGAATCCGGCCTATGTTTAAGTTTGTGACTCCTCCTTGGAGTCTTAATTTAGTTCTTAGAGTTCTTCAACAGGCTCTGTTTGAGCCTATGCATTCTTTGGATATTAAGTTGTTATCCTGGAAGGTTTTGTTTTTAGTTGCTATCTCTTCGGCTCGAAGAACTTCGGAGCTTTCAGCATTGCAATGTGAATCTCCTTTACTTGTTTTTCATTCTGATAAGGTAGTACTGCGTACTGCCCTAGGTTTTCTTCCCATGGTTGTTTCGGATAAGAATATTAATCAAGACATTGTTGTTCCTTCTTTGTGTCCTAATCCTTCTTCTCATAAGGAAAGTTTGTTGCACAGCCTGGATGTAGTCCGTGCATTGAAATATTATTTGCAGGCGACTAAGAATTTTCGCCAGTCTTCTTCTTTATTTGTTGTTTTTTTTCTGGGAAGCGTAAGGGGCAGAAAGCTACGGCTACTTCTCTTTCTTGTTGGTTGAGGAGTGTTATTCACTTGGCATATGAGACTGCTGGTCAGCAGCCTCCTAAGAAAATCACGGCTCATTCCACGATGGCTGTTTCTTCTACTTGGGCTTTCAAAAATGGAGCTTCTGTAGACCAGATTTGCAAGGCTGCCACTTGGTCATCTTTACACACTTTTTTAAAATTTTACAAATTTGATACTTTTGCTTCAGCTTGTCAGGGTGCCAGGAATCAGACGTGCAAAAATAATCACACCTTTATTGATAGCAAAAAATAATAAAAAGTCCACAAGTCAAATAACAAGCCAGGAGTCAAAACCAGAGCTGGTAGTCAGACGAGCCGAGTCAGGAGCCAAAGCAAATAGTCAGACGAGCCAGAATCAGGAACAAGAAAAACAGCAGAGTCAGGAACAAGCCAGGGATCAGGAACCAGGAAGGATGTCAGGCAGCCAGGTAATACACAGGAACTCTCACAAACAGGTCTGAGACAACGCAAAGGCAAAGCATACTGAACAGAGGCCCTTTAAATAATAAGTGATGACATCACAATTCTGAGACTGCATCCTGTCTCACACGGATGATGCTCACCAGTCTGGCCAAAAAAGGAAGTGCAGGAAATGAGCAGCATCCCCCACAATGCACCATAGTCAGCAAGAGAGGTGTGTAAAATGGCTGCCAGCAGCACATGGCAAATAAAACAGGGAAAAAACCCTGAGAGTACCCTTCCCTCAATGACCCCTCCCCCGCGGGAGGACAAAAGGCTTATTGGGGAAACGGGCATGGAAGGCACGGAGGAGGGCGGGAGCATGAACATCAGAGGAGGGAACCCAAGAACGCTCCTCCGGACTGTAGCCCCTCCAGTGAACCAAATACTGTACACGGCCCCTGGACATACAAGAGTCAATAATGCTGCTGACCTCATACTCCTCATGGTTGTCAACAAAGATAGGACAGAGACTAGGCAAAACAGTGGTAAACCGATTACAAACCAATGGTTTCAAGAGGGAGACATGAAAAACATTGGGAATGCGCATGGCAGGAGGAAGGTCAAGAGCGTAGGCCACAGTATTAACCCGTCAGAGTATTCGAAAAGGACCAACATAATGGGGAGCCAATTTATTGGAAGGCACACGAAGGTTCAAGTTGCAGGAGGACAGCCAAACTCTCTCACCAACCTGGTAGGAAGGTGCAGGCAGATGCCTACGATCAGCCTGGAACTTTTGGCGCTGCATAGAACGATGAAGGCAATCCTGAATCTGCACCCACGTGGAACGGAGATGCTCCTCCAAAGCCGGAATACCCTGAGACATGAATGAATCGGGCAACAAGGATGGTTGAAACCCATAATTCACCATGAACGGGGATAACTTGGAGGAAGCATTAATAGCACTATTACGAGCAAACTCTGCCCAAGGTAACAGTTCAGACCAATTATTGTGGTGATCTGAGACATAGCAACGGAGGAACTGTTCCAGAGCTTGATTAGACCATTCCGCAGCCCCATTGGATTGAGGGTGATATCCCCATTTAAGCAAAAAAGGAACGCCAAAATCTGGAAACAAACTGGCTACCCCGGTCCGACACTATCTCCTTGGGTAACCCATGTTAATGGAAGACCTCCCGGGCAAAAATTGAAGCAAGCTCCTGAGCGGTAGGCAGCTTCATCAAGGGAATGCAATGTGACATTTTAGAAAAACGATCAACCACCATAAGGATAACAGTATTGCCATTGGAAACAGGGAGCTCAACAATGAAGTCCATGGAAAGATGTGTCCAAGGATGCTCACCATAAGCAATAGGTTGAAGAAGACCCACAGGAAGACGTTGAGGAGTCTTACTCTGTTCACAAACTGAGAAGGAGGCAACATACGCAGCAACATCAGAACGAAGACCTGGCCACCAGAATTGTCGAGTGACAGACCAAATCATTTGGTTCTTGCCTGGGTGACCTGCAGCTTTAGGATAGTGGTAAGTGTGCAAAAGTTTAGGAACAAAACAGGAACAAAACTCTTACCACTAGGTTTCTCAGGAGGTGCATTGGTTTGTGCAGTCAGGATCTCCTCCCCCAAGGGAGAAGTCAAATTAGTACGTATGGTAGCCAAAATATGGTCAGGAGGTATAACAGGAGTAGGTACAGACTCCTCCTTGGACAGAGGCGAAAATTGTCGAGAGAGTGCATCAGCCCTAACATTCTTACTACCAGGCAGGTAGGAGACCACATAATTAAACCGAGACAAAAATAGTGCCCATCTGGCCTGTCGGGGCGACAAACGTTTTGCTTCAGATAGATAAGTTAAATTCTTGTGGTTAGTAAGAATGAGGACTGGCATGCTAGTACCCTCGAGAAGATGCCTCCATTCCTTGAGTGCCAAAATTATGGCCAGTAATTCCCTGTCGCCAATTTCATAATTGCACTCCGCTGGAGACAATTTCTTAGAGAAGAAACCACACGAATGCAAGGAACCGTCAGGCGTAGGACGTTGAGACAAGAGGGCACCTACTCCAGTCTCAGACACATCAACCTCAAGAACAAAAGGCAGGACAGGGTTAGGATGAGCCAGAACTGGAGAGGCAGCAAAGGCAGTCTTAAGACTATCAAAGGCCTCAATGGCAGTAGGTGACCAATGGAGTGGATCATTCTCTTTACGGGTCATGTCTGTGATAGGTTTGACCAAGGAAGAAAAGTTTTTAATAAACTTTCTATAGTAATTGGCGAACCCCAAAAAACGTTAAATAGCCCGAAGACCAACTGGGCGAAGCCACTGCAGAACTGCAGATAACTTGTCAGGATCCATGGAGAACCCTGCAACGGAGATACCATAACCTAGGAAGGTTACTTGAGTCTGATGGAACTCCCATTTCTCGAGTTTACAAAACAGGCCGTTCTCACGTAGTCTCTAAAGAACCCGTGTAACATCAGAACGATGAGCCTCAAGTGTGGGTGAGTGTATGAGGATGTCGTCTAAGTACACCACAACACACTGTTGCAACATATCTCGTGGGACATCATTAATAAATTCCTGAAAAACAGCAGGAGCATTACATAGGCCAAAGGGCATTAAAAGATACTCATAATGCCCACTCCTGGTGTTAAATGCTGTTTTCCATTCGTGGCCCTCCTTAATCCTAATGAGATTGTACGCTCCTCTCAAATCAAGTTTAGTGAAGACCGTAGCTCCCTTGAGGCGGTCAAAGAGTTCTGTTATGAGCAGAATAGGGTAAGCATTCTTAATGGTAAGACGATTAAGACCCCTATAACCGATGCATGGTCTTAACTCGCCACCCTTTTTCTTCACAAAGAAGAAGCCAGCCCCTGCAGGAGAGCAGGATTTGCGGATGATCCCCCTTGACAGAGCATCGGCAACATACTCCTCCATAGCACAATTCTCTGCAACAGACAGAGGGTACACCCGGCCCGAGGAGGAATAGTTCCGGGTTGCAGGTCTATGGCACAATCGTAAGACCGGTGAGGGGGCAACGTACCAGCACGCACCTTGTCAAAAACATCTAGGAACTCTCGGTACTCCTCTGGCAATTGAGATACCAAAGAAGTGCACAAGACTTTAACTGGTTTCCGAAGACAAGTGGAAATACATTGCGGGGACCACGACAACATTTCGGACCTGCGCCAGTCGAGACTGGGATTGTGCTTTTGGAGCCAGGGATAACCCAGAACAACCGGAAAATGTGGAGAGTTTGTCACCTGGAACTGGAGGGTTTCAAAATGGAGAGCCCCAATAGCCATGGACAATGGAGCAGTTTTGTGAGTAACGAGTGCGGGCTGAAGGGGCCTGCCATCAATGGCCTCAATAGCAAGCGGAACGGACCGAGGCAAAACAGGAATGTAGTGCTTTGATACAAAAGCACTGTCAATGAAATAGCCCACAACACCGGAGTCAACAAGAGCCTGAGTGACTATGGAGGAGTCCACCCAGGAAAGGACAACCGTGACCAAAGGTTTCTCCTTAAAGGGACACTGAACCAAAAATTTTTCTTTCATGATTCAGAAAGAGCATGCAATTTTAAGCAACTTTCTAATTTACTCCTATTATCATTTTTTCTTCGTTCTCTTGCTATCTTTATTTGAAAAAGAAGGCATCTAAGCTTTTTTTGAGGTTCAGAACTCTGGATAGCACTTTTTTATTGGTGGATGCATTTATCCACCAATCAGCAAGGACAACCCAGGTTGTTCACCAAAAATGGGCCGGCATCTAAACTTAGATTCTTGCATTTCAAATAAAGATACCAAGAGAATGAAGAAAATTTGATAATAGGAGTAAATTAGAAAGTTGCTTAAAATGTCATGCTCTATCTGAATCATGAAAGAAAAAATTTGGGTTCAGTGTCCCTTTAAGCGGTTCCGGGGACGAGGATAAACCACCCAAGGTCTGCCCCCGACAGGACCTTAGGTGTGAGCGTTTCCCGGCCGTGTAGGACAAGACTTCAAAAGGTGGCCCTGTAACCCACAATAGAGGCAGAGCCCCTCCCTCTTCCTAAAGGCCCTCTCCACCGTGGCGAGACGCGTGAATCCCAACTGCATCGGCTCAGCAGTTCCTGGTGACTCGGGACCAGGAGGCATGGGAGGAAAGGGAGGCATGGGTGGGAACGAACACGTAGGAGACAACGGAACAGGAGGCTTCCGCAAGCGCTCCTTGAAAGAGGGCCTCTCTCTGAATCTGATGCCAATTAGTATCAAAAAAGACACCAATGCCTCGAGATCCTCTGGTAAATCTCTGGCAGCAACTTTGTCTTTAATCGCATCAGAGAGCCCACGAAAGAAGGCGGCAGCAAGGGCTTCATTGTTCCAACCTACCTCTACGGCAAGCGGATGGAACTCAATAGCATACTGAGCAACAGATCTTGTACCTTGCTGAATGGACATGAGTCATTTAGCAGCAGAGGAGAAGCGAGCCAGAACATCAAATACCCTTCGAAAGGAGGCCACAAATTCAGGGTAATTTGAAATCACAAGTTTATTAGTCTGCCACAAGTGATTAGCCCAGGCAAGAGCTGTGTCAGAGAGTAACGAGATGAGAAATCACACCTTAGCTCTGTCAGAGGGAAACGCCTAAGGTAAAATCTCAAAGTAAATGCCCACCTGGTTCAAAAACCCTCTGCACTGAATAGGATCGCCTCCATATCGCTGAGGTAGAGGTGCAGAACCGGACATGCTCCTGGTAGGCATAGGTGCAGCAGCGGAAACAGGAGCAGCCATAACTTGCGGGACACTTTGGTCCAAATGTGCAGTGCGAGTCAGCAGGGTTTGCAGGGCTAGTGCAAATTGATCCAAGCGGTGATCCTGTACATCCATCCTGGAAATGATGGCAGGTAAAGGTGGATTATTAGCACCATCAGGATTCATGGCCTTTGCGTAATGTCAGGGTGCCAGGAATCAGACTGAGACAAGAATAAGCCAGGTGCCAAAACCAGAGCTGGTAGTCAGACGAGCCAAGTCAGGAGCCAAAGCGAATAGTCAGACGAGCCAGAATCAGGAACAAGGAAAACAGCAGAGTCAGGAACAAGCCAGGGAGGGATCAGGAACCAGGAAGGACGTCAGGCAGCCAGGTAATACACAGGAACTCTCACAAACAGGTCTGAGACAACGCAAAGGCAAAGCATACTGAACAGAGGCCCTTTATATAATAAGTGATGACATCACAATTCTGAGACTGCATCCTGTCTCACACGGATGATGCACACCAGTCTGGCCATAAAAGGAAGTGCAGAAAATGAGCAGCATCCCCCACAATGCACCATAGTCAGCAAGAGAGGTGAGTAAAATGGCTGCCAGCAGCAAATGGCAAACAAAACAGGGAAAAAACCCTGACACAGCTGAGGCTTCTTTTGGGAGAAAGGTTCTTCAAGCAGTGGTGCCTTCTGTTTAGGCTATCTGTCTTGTCCCTCCCTTATCATCCGTGTCCTCTAGCTTGGGTATTGATTCCCAATAGTAATTATGATGATCCGTGGACTCACTGTGTCATCAGAAAGAAAATAAAATTCATGCTTACCTGTAAAATGTATTTATTTCTTGACACGGTGAGTCCACGGCCCGCCCTGTATTTTCAGACAGTTTATTTTTACATAAACCTCAGGCACCTCTGCACCTTATATTACTTCCTTTCTCCTTTCCCTTTGGTCAAATTACTGGGGGTTGTGGGTAAGGGAGTGGTATTTAACAGCTTTGCTGTGGTGCTCTTTGCCTCCTCCTGCTGGTCAGGAGTGATATTCCCAATAGTAATTATGATGATCCGTGGACTCACCGTGTCAAGAAATAAATACATTTATCAGGTAAGCATAAATTTTCTTTTTGTTGAATTAATTAGAGCTTTGACCTCTGGTTAATTGCACTGAGCACAAAACGCTACCGTGAGCTCGCAGGAGCATTAACCAGCCACTTGTAATGGCTGGTTATTTAACGTGCGCCTGTAAAGTGACACATTTACCCCTTTACAGGTGCACATTAAAATAGTGCTCCACTTGTAAGCTAGCTCAATATCAGGTTTTCTTCTCTTTTGCCTCACACCTGTGGTCAGATAGTCTTCATGGGTTATCATTATTCACACCCACATGGTGTTATAAGATATAATTCATGAAAAATCAGGCAAGTTGGTTATATATTAACCAAGGGTAAAATAATATATATAGCAAATAGCGCTCACTGAAGTCACTATTTAAAGTTTTTTCTAATAGGTTTAAGAATTAAGATAATTATGTTAAATTAGTAAGTTAGGGCTTAATGTGAGCAAAGAGTTTTTTTTTATTAGTGTTGATATAAATGAAGATTAACAAGTCTATTAAAGTATTTTTAAATTTCCTCTTATGGTCAGAAAAAAAGTTAATGGCATATAGGGACGAAATGTTTTCTGTTAGTATGTTATACACTGCACATTTTATATTATAAATGAGTGTGTGTGTGAGTGCTTATATGTGTGTGTTTGAGTGCCTATATGTGTGAGTGTATATATAGTGTATATATATATATATATATATATATATACACATATATATATATATATACACTGTGTATATATATATATATATATATATATATATATATACATATATATATATATATATATATATATATGAACAAAGTAGAATACCCCTCCAACAAGTGTAGGTGTAAGCTTTTTGTAGGGTGCGCAAAGCTAAGGAGGTTATCAATATTGCTTTCTGGCTATGAGCGACCAGAAAGGACTAATAAAATCTTTATATTCTATGTATATTCTATGCACACAGCAAGAAATAAATATACATAAAAGAAAACTAAAACTCAAAATAACCGATAATGGTTATATCTAATGTGTACTATAAATTGACAGTGTGCTCAATAAATAGGCGTTGTACTGAAAATAAAAATTAGACAGAATGGTATATATATTTTGACTTTTGGATATAACTACCAGCAGCTAAGAATAAAAACCCAGAAATGCAGGATATCCTTTTCCAAGAGAAACCTAATAAAACGAAAAATGAAAAGAAGAAACTGGGTAATATTCAGCGCTTGGTATTTACCAGTAGATAATTACTAATATATAATGATCTTGTAAGGATCACAGTTAGCTAGATTGTGGATCTCAGCTGCGGAGCTAATAAGTTTGAATGTATGCCAGTGAAGGTTAAATACAAAGCTATCTGTTGCTAAGTATTCCCAACAAGGCAAAAGAGAGTTGCTGTAAGTGTCTATCCTGATCAGTATTTCTGAATCAGGATAAGAATAAATAAGGAAGTTCCCAGAGCTTGGGCTTAACTTGAATCAAAATTATTTGCAGAGCGTATTTGGCTTCTGCTGCAAGGAAACAGGCACCTGTGTAAACTGAGTTCAGAGTAAGACTGTGTTAGTGGTGAATCTGTTCTGCCTGTGCTGACAGGTGTCTGTGCTGCAGAGGAATGGACACGCTGTGAGAGGTGTGTGCAGCGTGTAGCAGCTGCGTTCTGAAAAATGGCAGAGGTGATTTGGTGAGAGCAGGTAATGAGAGCTCAAGTGCAGGTTATTTGTTGAAAAGAATCAGGAGGGTTTTAATACAACCGGAGGTCAGTCATAAGGTGGTAGGAATATTCAGCGAGGAGATGAAGAAATTAGATAATAGCTCCGGTCTCACTTGTTTGTAGCAGGTGCTGTTGAAAGAGGTGTTGATTCCTGTAAAAGTTAAACGTAGATCCAAGTGGGAATTGTCTTTAAACTCAAACAATCCTGTTCTGTGGTTCTTGGAGGTAATCAGTGTAATATGGAGAGCCTGGAAAGTTTCTCCTGCAGAGAATAGGAACTTGAACTAGTGAGCTCAAACAATACTGAAGCAAGGAGGAAGGGGCGTGACCAGGTTAATATAAGCTTGGAATCTGAATGCAGTGAATCCTTAAAGGGACATAGGAGATGAGCGACAAGAAACCCTGACATACCCCCCCTCTCAGGGTAGCTGCCCAGAAGCTACAAAACGAGGCCGATCCGGATTCCTCCTATGGAAGAAGGAAACTAGTCTGGGAGCATGTACATTGGTAGATGGTTCCCATGAATCGTCCTCAGAACTGAAACCCTTCCAATGAATCAAATACTGAAGAACACCACTGACGATGCGGGAGTCTAATATAGAGTCAACTTCATATTCGTCATCCGATTCGATCAGAGTTTCAGGAGGTGTTAAGGTGTCCAAGCATCTGGTTTGCCGGTGAGGTTTGAGTAAACTTACATGGAAAGTGGGGTGTAGTCTGTAGTTAGAGGGTAAACTTAAAGTGACAGCGTTGGGATTCACGATCTTTGTTATAGGAAAAGGTCCAATGAAAGAAGTGCTAAGTTTCTTACTAGGTGTCCTTAATTTAATGTTCTTAGTGGATAACCATACCATGTCTCCGACGTTGTAGGTAGGTGCTTGGCGTCGTCGAAGATTATAGTAATGCCTTTGTTTGGCTTGAGCTTCTGAGATATGTCTCTTAAGATCTTGAAATAAGTCGAGAAGATTGTTTGTAACATCGTCCACCTGTGGACAGGTGGTATCCAAGCGAGGGTGCAGTTGGAAGTTAGGGTGAAATCCGTAGTTGGCATAGAACGGGGATTTCTGTGTAGTGGAACTGGTTGCATTGTTGTATGCGTATTCTGCCATAGACAAAGTGGAAGCCCATTGGTCTTGTTGGCTAGAGCAATATGAACGGATATACTGCTCAAGCCATTGGTTCACTCTCTCTGTCTGTCCATTTGATTGTGGGTGGAAGGAGGAGGAGAAGCGTAATTCCACTTGCATGATTGCACATAGTTGTTTCCAAAAACGGGAAGTGAATTGGGTTCCTCTATCCGTAACTATGGATTGAGGTAACCCATGTAACTTAACAATGTTATCCAAAAAGAGTTTTGCTGTTTCAGAGGAAGTAGGTAACTTGTGAAAAGGCAAGAAATGTGCCATCTTGGTTAGGTGATCTACCACGACTAGAATAGTGTTGTAGCCATCAGAGGGAGGAAGTTCCACTATAAAGTCCATTCCTATGCATTGCCAGGGCCTGTCTGGAATTTGAAGGGGTAGCAGCAATCCAAATGGTGGTTTTTTATCTGTTTTGGAGACTGTACAAACGTGACAAGTGTGGATGTATTCTTGGACGGAAGATCTCAAGGAAGGCCACCAATAAGTGCGCGTCAGAAGATCAAGGGTTTTATTAATACCCAAATGTCCTGCCATGGGTGAGTCATGATGTTCTTTTAATATGTTTAGGCGTAAAGCGGGGGGTACATAAATCTTCCCCATATGGTAATAAAGTCCATCTTGTCCTAAAGTGAGATTACTATTGAAAATCTCTGGATCGTCTTTCTGAGAATTCCTCAAAACTTGTGTATAGGGCAGAGACAGGGCTATTATCTGTTCAACAGGTATAACTGTTCCCGGAGCAGTATAAAGTAGAAGGTTTTGAATCCTTCCTTGATAGAGCGTCAGCTTTCCCGTTCTTACTCCCTGGCCGGTATGTGATGTGAAAATCAAACCTTGATAGGAATAGACTCCATCTTAGCTGTCTAGCAGAAAGAGTTCGGTTGGTCAAAAGGTATTCTAGATTCTTATGATCTGTATAGATCAGTATGGGATGTTTACTTCCTTCCAGAAGATGCCTCCAATGTTCCAAAGAGACTTTGATGACTAGCAATTCCTTCTCTCCGATGGGGTAGTTATATTCAGCAGGTGTCATTACCCTGGAGAAGAAAGCAACTGGATGAAGTGGTTCTCCTGGTGTTCTTCGTTGAGAGAGGATTGAACCGAGGGCATAATCCGATGCATCAACTTCTAGTACGTAATGAGAATCTGGGTCTGGGTAAGAGAGAATTGGAGCTTGAGTGAAAATCTCTTTCAGGTGGTTGAATACAGCTTGTGTTTTAGGGTTCCAAGTAAACTGAGTTTTGTTGCTGGTCAAAGAGGTGAGTGGTTTAGTGAGTAGGGAATAATTCTTGATGAATTTACGGTAATAGTTGGCAAACCCTAAAAATCTTTGAAGTTCCTTTTTAGAAGTCGGTGTAGGCCACTGTTTGATTGTCTGTACTTTGGTATCGTCCATCTGAATACCATTGGGGGATATTGTATACCCCAAGAAGGTAATCTGATTCGTATGGAATATGCACTTCTGTAATTTGGCAAAGAGACTGTGTTGACGTAGACGTGTTAAAACCCACCGGACATGTTTCCTGTGTTCTGAGATGTTATCAGAGTAAATCAGGATATCATCTAAATAGATGACTACACAGACGTCTAATAAGTCGCGGAAAATATCGTTGATGAGATACTGGAATGTGGCTGGAGCGTTGCAGAGTCCGAATGGCATCACCTTGTACTCATAGAGTCCGTATCTGGTTCTGAAGGCGGTGAGCCATTCGTCCCCTTTTCGGATTCTTACCAAATTATACGCTCCACGGAGATCCAATTTGGTATAGACAGTAGCATGACTGAGTCTTTCAATGAGTTCTGGTATTAAAGGAAGTGGATAACGGTTTTTTACCGTGCGTTTATTTAGCTCTCTATAATCGATTATAGGACGGAGAGAATGGTCCTTATTCTTAACGAAAAATATTCCTGCACCTGCAGGTGAGGTTGAGGGTTGTATGAAACCCTTCCGTAGGTTTTCAGATAGATAGGTTTTTAAATGTTCCAATTCTGGTTGTGATAGAGGGTAGATGTGTCCGAATGGAATTGTGGCCCCAGGTAGAAGTTCAATGGGGCAATCATAAGGTCGATGAGGAGGGAGAGTCTCTGCTTCCTTTTCACTGAAAACGTCCTCAAAATCTTGGTAATCGGTAGGTAGTTGGTTTGTAATAGTGCAACACAATGTAGGATGAGGAAAACAAGTGGTTTTGCAATAGTCAGAGAGGAACTGTACTTCCAAGCTATCCCAGTGAATGGTAGGTTGATGAGTTTGCAACCATTGCAGACCAAGGACTACTGGGAACATAGGGGATGAAATAACATCAAAAGAAATGTATTCTACATGTGTTGAGAGACTAGATACCTTAATAGGAACTGTTTGATGTGTGACAGGTCCTGAGGTGATAAAATTACCATCAATTACTCTAATGGAGACAGGTTTTGCTTTCAACAAGGTGGGTATTTTATTTACAGCGACAAACATGGCATCTATATAGGAATTTTGTGCTCCTGAGTCAATGATGGCTTCACTGATCACCTGGTGACGATCCCACTGCAAATTAAGAGATAGAGAACAATAAGCCACATGTTTTATGCTAGTGGACAAACATGTTGTGTCCAAAAAACACTTACGTCTCTTTTGTCTTAAGAGAATAGGACAGTCCTTTACGGTGTGTGTCTTGGATGCACAGTACATGCATAAGTTATTCATGCGTCTGCGGTTCCTTTCTTCTGGCTGAAGCGGTCCCTTTGTGAACCCGATATCCATTGGTTCAGTGGTGTGACTAGTAGGTGGTTTGTGATAAGAGACTGAAGGCCTGCTGGAAGTCTCAGTGGCTAGCTTTTCTGTTTTACGTTCTCTTAATCTTCGGTCTATTTGGATGCTTAAAGTGATCAAACCTTCTAATGATCTTGGCAACTCGGTACGTGCTAATTCATCCTTTAAAGCATCATTCAACCCTAAACGGTATTGATTCCTTAGAGCGATCTCGCTCCACTCTGTATCCTTACTGTACTGCTTGAATTCGCTGAGGTATTCTTCGACAGGTTTTTTATCTTGCTTGAGAGACCTCATCTTAGTTTCAGCAGTCAGCTGAATATTGGTATCCTGGTATAATACAGCCATTTCTTTGAAGAAATCCTGAAGAGAGGCTAAAATGGGGTGGTCTTGTTCAAAGAATGCGTCAGCCCATTTTCGGGGTTCACTTCTTAAGAAGGAAATGACTGTCAGGACTTTAACACGTTCTGTAGAATATGTCTTGGGTTTTAAGTTAAACAATAAATTACAGGAGTTCCTAAACTGAGTAAATTGAGCTCTATCCCCCGCGAAGGTATCTGGCATAGACACTTGGGGTTCTGGGGTCGCAACAGCAGCTGCGGATTTAGTTAGTGAGTCTTTTATAATGTTACTCAAGCTGTTGTTTTGTACCTGTAAATCCCTGAGTCCCTGACTCAATTGATCCACCCTCTGTGATAGTGCGTACACTATTTGGGGTAACTCCGCTGGATCCATATTTAGGCTTCAGTATTACGTAAGGATCACAGTTAGCTAGATTGTGGATCTCAGCTGCGGAGCTAATAAGTTTGAATGTATGCCAGTGAAGGTTAAATACAAAGCTATCTGTTGCTAAGTATTCCCAACAAGGCAAAAGAGAGTTGCTGTAAGTGTCTATCCTGATCAGTATTTCTGAATCAGGATAAGAATAAATAAGGAAGTTCCCAGAGCTTGGGCTTAACTTGAATCAAAATTATTTGCAGAGCGTATTTGGCTTCTGCTGCAAGGAAACAGGCACCTGTGTAAACTGAGTTCAGAGTAAGACTGTGTTAGTGGTGAATCTGTTCTGCCTGTGCTGACAGGTGTCTGTGCTGCAGAGGAATGGACACGCTGTGAGAGGTGTGTGCAGCGTGTAGCAGCTGCGTTCTGAAAAATGGCAGAGGTGATTTGGTGAGAGCAGGTAATGAGAGCTCAAGTGCAGGTTATTTGTTGAAAAGAATCAGGAGGGTTTTAATACAACCGGAGGTCAGTCATAAGGTGGTAGGAATATTCAGCGAGGAGATGAAGAAATTAGATAATAGCTCCGGTCTCACTTGTTTGTAGCAGGTGCTGTTGAAAGAGGTGTTGATTCCTGTAAAAGTTAAACGTAGATCCAAGTGGGAATTGTCTTTAAACTCAAACAATCCTGTTCTGTGGTTCTTGGAGGTAATCAGTGTAATATGGAGAGCCTGGAAAGTTTCTCCTGCAGAGAATAGGAACTTGAACTAGTGAGCTCAAACAATACTGAAGCAAGGAGGAAGGGGCGTGACCAGGTTAATATAAGCTTGGAATCTGAATGCAGTGAATCCTTAAAGGGACATAGGAGATGAGCGACAAGAAACCCTGACAGATCTATATTGCGCAAAGGTATAAATAAATAATATGCACTATTAGAGTGTCCAAGAGGAGCTGTAAAGTTCTTGATACATATACTGAATAGGTGAGGAGCATAAATTAAAATAAACAAGGATATACCACGGCACTCTCTTTAGGTAGCCTATTTACAGACTAATACCTCAATAGTATGAGGTAAGTATGTGGCAGTATGTACTCCAATGCATCCGTCAACAGCTGTATTTCCTCACGGTGCACCCCTTGGTTTAAAGCGTTACGAACTCCACTGATCTCGAACTCTGTATGCCTTTCTCACTCCAAGTACACAGGTTATACAACGGTGTGGAGATAATAGAATAGGGGACAAAAAAGAGGATGGCACAAAATAGTGTAACTCCGTTTAATTGAGGAAGATAAAAAAACAAGCTAAAACACACTTACAATATATAACCTCAATGATATGAGGTAATGAGATTCATGGTGATAGATAATGTTGAAGCTGGAATGCCCCATATGAAGACTGTACCGGCCGGTTGCAGTATTGCGTCAGAATCGTTTGGAAAATACAAAGAGTTAATTCCGGTAATCTAAAAACAATGTACTCCTTGGTACATAAGCACCTGACGCGTTTCGAAGGTATGTATAATATCCACTTTCTTCATCAGATGTATGTTTTAAGATTGCCGGAATTAACTCTGTATTTTCCAAACGCTTCTACTGCAATACCTCAACCGGCCGGTGCAGTCTTCATACGGGGCATTCCAGCTTAAACATTAGCTATCACTGTGATCTTGTTACCTCATATCATTGGGGTTATATTTTGTAAGTGTGTTTTAGCTTGTTTTTTATCTTGCTCAATTAAACAGAGTTACACTATTTTGTGCCATCCTCTTTTTTGTCCCCTATTCTATTATCTCCACACCGTGGTGTAACCAGTGTACTTCGAGTGAGAAAGGCATACAGAGTTTGAGATCAGTGGACTTTGTAACGCTTTAAACCAAGGGGACAGAAATCAAGCAAGGAACTTTACAGCTTCTCTTGGACACTCTAATAGTGCATATTATTTATTTATTTATAAATATGCGCAATATAGATCATTATATATTAGTAACAATCTACTGGGAAATACCAAGCACTGAATATTACCCAGTTTCTTCTTTATATATACTGTATATATATATATATATATATATATATATATATATATATACCAAAGTTGAGTAAATTACAAAATGTGGAACAGCTTGGACTAATTAACAAAAAAATTAGAAGAAATTGTAAAGAAAAGAAAACACTGGAAAACAATGAATTAAGGATTTTGTGATGTATTGCCGTACAGAGTCTGTAGACACAGCTGGGAACTATCATTTGTTGCTAGTTACTTAAGAAAATTCTGGCTCTTTCTGCAATCACATAAAAATCTGTCAACATTGCACACTACTTCATCTTTAACCAAGTGTCAAAAAAGAGATGAAAATATATTTGTCAAATGTTCAGTGACTAAATTAAAAGAAAAGCTATATAACATTAGACTGTTTTCTAAAATGTGTATGCACTAAATTAGCTTTAACCATAAATATTTATACCTATATTTTCTTAAACTTTTTTAATTCTATATTTTAAGTTACTGAGTCTGTATATTTTACATTTTACTCCCTGCAATCCAGTGACGTGCAGTGACATCAGAGGCTGGTGAGGCAGTGGCAAGATATGCCTTCATTCTTTAGATATCCTTTGTTGAAGAAATAGCAATGCACATGGGTGAGCCAATCATATGAGGTATCTATGTGCAGCCACCAATCAGCAGCTACTGAGCATATTTAGATATGATTTTCAACAAAGGACATCAAAATAATGAAGAAAATTAGATATTAGATGTAAATTGGAAAGTTATTTAAATTTGCATATGGGTTTCATATGGGTTTCATGTCCCTTTAAATGGTGTCTTGAAAACTGGTCAACTTAGTAAACATCTGATTTTAGTCTAAAAGGATTGTAACAGAAACTCTTGCCAGATAACACAATGCTTGCTCTGATTATGAGATCTAGAAATCCATGCCCATTAAAATATGTTTAAAACATACTTTTTACTTTAATGCTGCAAATTATGCTTATAGATTCTTTCATTACATAAGGGATGAGAGTCAGAGGGGGAGGAAGAGAGACAGAGAGAGAAAGAGACCATGGGGGAGGAAGAGAGACAGAGAGAGAAAGAGACCATGGGGGAGGAAGAGAGACAGAGAGAGAAAGAGACCATGGGGGAGAACAACACATAAGGAGAGAGATGGCTAGATATATATAGAGAGAGACACACACACACACACAAGGGGGGGGGGAGGGACCACAGCATTTTAAAGTAATAAAACAGCAGAGCTACAGAGAGTTCAGAAATTTAGTGTGAAGTACAGAGGCAAGCTGCTAAGTTAGTGGGTGTAAAGTTTGAGTAAACAAAATACAAAAACGACCCTGCTGTAAAAGAGTAAACAAACACTAAACCACATTCATTAAATTAGCATTTTCACTAACAGAATCCCTATCAGTAAAATCTTACTTTAATAAGATGTGGGTGAAACACTGCTCTCTGTGCCTCTCTCCTGCTCTGGAAGGATTCAGGAAGTGACAGTGGCACATTCCACTGCACTTAGAGGGGAAGAACAGAACTCTCTTTTTCACTTTAGCAAAGCTGGCAGCTTCACAGGACAGCAACAAAATATATTAAAGTTGTTTTTTTCCGTTTTTGTTTTGTTTTATATGATTTAACATCCAGCCCCAACCCTATGTTCCACTTACTAATGCCTCTCGCTGGATTGGTTCAGCCCAAATAGGACTGCCTCAAATAAGCAGTTAATGGGCCATGCAATGATCTTAACCACTTGCATCCAGTAGATGGCGCAGCATGTTGTGTAATGGTGGGCAGACCTGCTTGTGCCTCTTCATTGCACAACATATAGCTGTGAGAAAAAAAAATGCTGGGAAAAAAAAAATTACAATTTTTTTTTTAAAGCCAATAAAAAAAAATATATTTTTGCCCATATGAGAGGTGAAGCACTGCCTCACCTGCCTCTAGTGACTGCACATCACTGCTGCAATCTTCTATTTACAAAGAGGCGTACAGATGCTTTTTTTTCGGTTTATTTTGAGTCAGTTTTAATTGTATTTGCATGAATGACCAGAGTTTAGTTGCAGTAAAAATATTACTAGTGTCTCATTTCTTCATTAACTCACTGCAATTATCTTTTCTAACATACCCAACTGCATGAAAGTCTGCTCTATGGACCTGATTCTCTGAAGATCTCTGGTCTGGCGAGATTATGGGGCCGATGATCTAAACTTTGCCTTATCAGATGTGGTTTTTCTCGCCGACCCTCGCAGGGGCTGCCCTGATAGAATTATCCTAAAAAAGGAGCAGTGGCGAGATGTCTGTAATTGAAAGTAATGGAAACACTTCACTCCATGGAGCTAAGTTAGCAATGAGTAGGGGGCGCACTTTAAAAATGAAATCCAGCAGCCAATATTTTTGCGTATAGCATCTTACAATTGCCTATATTTTCCTATGCATGTGTTTATCTATTAGGGTTATAAGTATTTTGAGAAAAGTTTGGCACCTTTTAGCTTGCGAAAAAAACTGTGAGATGTGTGGTGCGAAAATCTTTACAGAATTACGCTGGGTTTTGAAAGACAATTTTATATACACGCATGTAACGCCCATGTCCAGCTCAATTTATGAAAAACAACAATTATGCTTTGTATTTTGTACTTATAAGTATACATTTCTAAGTGATTTTTGCACATCCTGCGTACTAAAATTACGATTTATGCTGTGCCTATTTAATACGATTTATTCCTGTGTAATTTACATACAAATTTTATGATTTTTGATGAAGAATTTTGATACGATTTGTGATGCACTTTAACAATACAATTTTTTTCCTGCATATTTTTCTGTGAATGGCTTAATTATTCATTTTGTAAGATTTTTAAAATACAAATTTTATTGTGTACTTTTGTAATGTATATACCAAAAGACAGAGTGCACTAAAAAGCTCTACCATATATAGGGATGGGCGAATGTGTTTATATCCGAATTCGAATGTTAGAACGAATGTTATTGTAGAAATTTGATTTACATAATAGAATGTTGATAAGAACGAATATTCTTAAAAATTTGATTTTCGAATGTTAGTTACAGTTTTCGAATGTGACATTCAAATTCAAATTCAAATGTGACATTCGAATGTCACATTCAAATTCAAATATTACATTTATAAAACACAATTGTAGACTAGAAACACTATTTCGAATGTCACATTCGAATCGAATGTCACATTCAAATTTGAATATTACATTTAAAAAACACAGTATTAGACTAGAAATACTATTTCGAATTCGAATGTCACATTGGAATTCGAATATTACATTTAAAACACAGTATTAGACTAGAAATACTACTTCAAATTCGAATGTGACATTCGAATTCGAATGTAGCATTCAAATTCGAATATTACATTTATTAAACACAGTTGTAGACTAGAAATACTATTTCAAATTTGAATGTCACATTCGAATTTGAATATTACATTTTGAAATTGAATGAATTACATCTCTAAACATTCTATTATTCGAACAAATATTTTCGAATTTTATTGAAAAATTCGAAAACGAAAATTCGAAAATAGAATGTTAGAATGTTATATAAACATTCGAAATTCGATTCGAACGAACGAATGTATCAAAATTCATTTTAAATTTCGAATTTTTAGAAACATTCGCCCATCCCTAACCATATATTAATAACCACAAATGAATTAACTGTAGTCGAAAATAAATAGATATTAATAGATAAACATATATATTTTTAAAATGCTAATGTTTTATTTTAAAATCAATATAATTCATACAAACAACTACATAGACATTTTTTTGGAAGATTTTAGTAACAATGAATTTGGAAATTAATTTGACGTATGAAATAAGTAGAACTAATACCGGTATTAATTATCTGGATATAGATATGAGTGTTAGACAATAAAATTATTACTAAAACGCATTTTAAAGAAGTTGATTCGAACAATTTTATCCATAATAAAAGTTGCCACTACAAAAAAGGGTTAGAAAATATACGTAAGAACCAATTTTTGCAAATCAGAAAAAATTGTAGTGAATTAGAAGATTTTGAACAACAGGCAACTCTTTTGGAAGGTAAATTTAAAAAGAGAGGATGTAATATGGATCTTATAACTACAGCTAAAATGAAAGCCAACAAAAAAACGCAAAATGAACTACTACAAGGAAAAGTTCTAAATGAGTGTAATGATAATATACTTGATATACCTTTTATTACAGATTTTAATATTAATCATAATAAATTAAGAGAAGTTTTAAATAGACAATGGGGCATATGTATCAAGCTCCGTATGGAGCTTGATGTCCCGTGTTTCTGGCGAGCCTGCAAGCTCGGCAGAAACAGCAGTTATAAAGCAGCGGTCACAAAGACCGCTGCTCCATAACCTGTCTGCCTGCTCAGAGGAGGCGGACAGACATCGCGGGAAATCAACCCGATCGAGTACGATCGGGTTGATTGACACCCCCCTGCTGGCGGCCCATTGGCCGCGAGTCTGCAGGGGGTGGCGTTGCACTAGCAGCTCTTGTGAGCTGCTGGTGCAATGCTGAATATGGCGAGCGTATTTCTCGCCGTATTCAGCGAAGTCTGGCGGACCTGATCCGCACTGTCGGAGGTCCGCCAGACTTTGATAACTTGGGGCCATTGGCACTTGTTGTAAAGAGACCCATTTATAGGCGAATCCCTTACTGAAAAACCTAGAATAGTTTATAAAAAAGCTAAAAATTTAAAAAACATACTAGCACCAAGCACCTTCAAACCTAGGAGGACAGACTCTATAGATGTAGATTTAAAAGGGAATAAAATAGAGGGTTATTTCCCATGCATATCATGTAAGGCATGCAAATTTAGCTGTAAAAAGACTAGTGTCAAATCAACTGTAACACAAAAAGATTATAAAATTAGAGATTTAATTAAATGCTCTGACAAAAATATAGTCTACTTAATAGAATGCCCGTGTAAAAAGCAATACCTTGGCGAGACCTCACGTATGTTGAGGGATAGGCTCAGAGAGCACCTTTTAAATATTGAGAATGGATTTGAAGGCCATTTGCTTTCCAAACATTTTAAAGAGAAACATAATCAAAATCCAAAGGGTTTAAAATATTGGGGCTTGAGGAAGATTAAACAAGATTGGCGAGGGGGTGATATAAATAAAAAGCTTTTAAGAATAGAAGCAGAATTATTTTTTAATTTTAAAACACTAGCCCCTTTAGGATTAAATGCAGGGTTAGATCTTAATCTCTTCACATAAAACTATTAAGTAGACTCACTTTCTTTTTAAACATTTTAGATTCATTAGATTTTTTAGATCTTTTAGACTATTGAGAATTTTTATATCTCTTAGATTGATGTTCAGATTTTTTAGATTCATTTTTTAGATCCATTTTTATCTCTATATATATTTTAGAAGTGTCTATGGAGTTTAATCTATGCTTATTATTATTATGATAGAGGTAGATTTTTACTTTTATATTTTTAACTTTCTAATTTGTAATATTCCAATGAAGTTATATGTTTTAAATTAAATATATGAATTTTAGAATAATTTAATTATCCACTTTTAAATAAGAGAAAATTTGATATATTTATGCAGTTGAAAGATAATTTAATAATTTAATGTTTATTAGTATATATTAATGTTTATTAGTGCGGCATAAGACCAGTAGATACCATTTATTCACAAAAGGAAAATAAGGAGATATTTTGTATGTTTATCATATATTAGTAAAACATATGCTAATTGTTATATGCCTCTGATTAACTATAAAGTATTGAATTGTTTGTGTTATATAATATACAGAGAAACCTCTTTAGAGGTAAAAGTCTATAGGAACCAAAATGGAGTATGCTTGAAATTGAAATTAATTCTTGACATAATAAATAAAGAGTTAATATAAGAATTTGGACATAAGGTAACTGCCCCTTTAAGAAGACATGTATAAGAGTATGCTGGGAAGGAACAGGTTCATCTTGAAAAAAGCTTACGAGCTGAAACGCGTAGATGACCTAACCTGTGGGAGCTGGCCAGCCTCTATTGCTACATTGGACTTTGTTATTATACACCATTTCGAATGGTTGAATCGTCACCGGAGTGACTGAACGAATAAGGAGTACTGTTGAGCACAACAAAGCCCTGTTGAACCGGGTTCATTAATTACAAGGAGACCCGTTTTTTTAAACAAAATCTAACACCGGCAACCTGACCGGGCTATTGGCTGATCAGAGGAAACACGTGGGAGATACACGTCACGGCCAGAGCTAACGGCCAACCTGGAGATGCCAGCATCTTTGTACAGAGGTGGATACATGTTCGTGGAAAGGATAAAAAAACCTTTCGGATTCTGATGAGTCACACACTATTTTGGGCTATATAAACGACTTCCATAACAATAACAACTAAAAACTAAGGAGCGGATTATTATACTGACATTTATATATGAGTATAAGCGCAATTGTTTTAGCCTGGAAAACGGATACATAAAGCTTTGATGAACATTGTTGCAATATTCGGAGACTGTTTTTAACTTACTGAGAATTTCAAGCATTCTTATACTCCTAATATTTGGGAACACACGGACATTTGTTGTACCATAACTTTATAGGAGTACTGCTGTTTAGTGTTATTTATGAATTACTAGTTTTAGATTCATTATTGTTTATAAGGTGCACCTTAATACTATTTTATATGTGTTTGTATGAATTATATTGATTTTAAAATAAAACATTAGCATTATAAAAATATATATGTTTATCTATTAATATCTATTTATTTTCGACTACAATTAATCCATTTGTGGTTATTAATATATGGTAGAGCTTTTTAGTGCACTCTGTCTTTTGGTATATATATTTTATTGTTAGTGTGAGCATTGGGAAAATCACACTTCTAGAGTTGCTTGTACTACCTTTTGGGGTTCCCCCTTGTTATTGAATTTTAAACTACTTTTGTAATGTATACATCTCCTCCCCATACGAAAATGTAGTATACGCCCCTTAGCGAGACACCCTGTTTTCAGTGTAAAAAGCAGCTGTAGATCATTCCACCAGGGAAATAGAAGTACTGGTGTACATTCTTTAATAATCTTGCCAGCCCAGAGACCTGTAGCTCATTGAGACCTATGTCTTGAAGGTACTGGAAAGTACATCAAACATTTTTAGAAAGGAAAATTTTAGCTTGAAAGCTGTTTATCTTGCTAAGGAGGGCGATGTACTGGATGTGAAGAAGAGACACCTACATTACAATAAAATGCTCCAAAATAATTTAAAAAAAAGTTTGTGTGATGTCTTTCTATGCCAGCGAGTTTTTGATAATCAGACCCTATGGGGGGTAGTTATCATCGTGTCAACTTTCCTGCCTTCGCTGGCCCAATACGCCTGCCTGAGCTCGCCTACCTTCGCCGCCGCGGACCTGAAAAAATACGCCTAAGTTATCAAATAAAGCTGTCAAAAAGCCGCGGGGCGATGAGCAGCGGACTGTGAGAGTTATCACTCATCCAATCTCACTGCTCTTCGGCTTTTTCCCAGCTTTATTGCTAGCCTGTCACTAAGCACTCACACTAAACTGCACTGTTCTACCCCCTATACCGGCGATCGGAACAGCCAATAGAATGCGATCTCAATCTGATTGGCTGATTCAATCAGCCAATCAGATTTTTCCTACCTTGATTCCGATTGGCTGATAGAATCCTATCAGCCAATCGGAATTGAAGGGACGCCATCTTGGATGACGTCCCTTAAAGGAGCCTTCATTCGTCGTTAGTCCGTCGGGGAAGAAGGATGTTCCGCGTCGGCGGGATGAAGATCGATCCTGAAGCAAGAAGATTGAAGACCCCGCTTGGAAGATGACATCGCCCGGATGGAAGATGATCTTCAGCGCCGCTTGGAAGATGACATCGGCCGGATGGAAGACTTCTTCAGCGCCGCTTGGAGGATCAGTTCATCGGATGGAAGACTTCTTCAGCGCCCCTTGGAGGATCACATCTGGCGCTCCGGATTTCCTCTTCAGTTCTATCGGTGGCTCGGCTGAGTGAAGACGACTCAAGGTAGGATGATCTTCAGGGGATTAGTGTTAGGTTATTTTAAGGGGGTTTGGGTTAGATTAGGGGTATGTGGGTGGTGGGTTTTAATGTTGGGGGGGTTGTATTTTTCTTTTACAGGCAAAAGAGCAGTTTTCTTTGGGGCATGCCCCACAAAAGGCCCTTTTAAGGGCTGGTAAGGTAAAAGAACTTTGAACTTTTTTAATGTAGACTATGGTAGGGCATTTTTTTATTTTGGGGGGGTTTGTTATTTTATTAGGGGGCTTAGATTAGGTGTAATTAGCTTAAAATTGTTGTAATATTTTTTAAATGTTTGTAACTTATGTTTTTTATTTTTTGTAACTTAGCTTTTTTTATTTTTTGTACTTTAGTTAGTTTATGTAATTGTATTTAATTGCAGTTATTTGTAGTTAATTTATTTAATTTATTTAATGATAGTGTAGTGTTAGGTTTAATTGTAACTTAGGTTAGGATTTATTTTACAGGTAATTTTGTATTTATTTTAGCTAGGTAGTTATTAAATAGTTAATAACTATTTAATAACTATTCTAACTAGCTAAAATAAATACAAAGTTACCTGTAAAATAAATATAAATCCTAAGATAGCTACAATGTAACTATTAATTACATTGTAGCTATCTTAGGGTTTATTTTACAGGTAATAATTTATTAAAGTATAGTGTAGTGTTAGGTGTAATTGTAACTTAGGTTAGTTTTTATTTTACAGGTAAATTTCTCTTTATTTTAGCTAGGTAAGCTATTAAATAGTTAATAACTATTTAATAGCTATTGTACCTAGTTAAAATAAATTGAAATTTGCCTGTAAAATAAATATAAATTCTAAGATAGCTGCAATATAATTATTATTTATATTGTAGCTATATTAGGGTTTATTTTAAAGGTAAGTATTTAGTTTAAATAGGATTAATTTAGTTCATCATAGTGTTAGACTTAGGTTTAGAGGTTAATAAATTTCTTACAGTGGCGGCAGTATAGTGGGGGGCAGGATAGGGGTTAATAAATTTATTACAGTGGCGGCGGTGTAGTGGCGGGCAGGATAGGGGTTAATAAATTTATTACAGTGGCGGCGGTGTAGTGGGGGGCAGGATAGGGGTTAATAAATTTATTACAGTGGCGGCGGTGTAGTGGGGGGCATGATAGGGGTTAATAAATTTATTACAGTGGCGGCGGTGTAGTGGGGGGCAGGATAGGGGTTAATACATTTATTACAGTGGCGGCGGTGTAGTGGGGGGCAGGATAGGGGTTAATAAATTTATTATAGGTGGCGACGGTGTAGGGGGGGCAGGATAGGGGTTACTAGGTATAATGTAGGTGGCGGTGGGCTCCGGGAGCGGTGTTTTAGGGGTTAATACATATATTATAGTTGCGGTGGGCTCCGGGAGCGGCGGTTTAGGGGTTAATATGTATAGAGTAGCTTGCGGTGGGCTCCGGGAGCGGCGGTTTAGGGGGTAATACATTTATTTAGTTGCGGCGGTGTAGGGGGGACAGATTAGTGGTGTTTAGACTCGGGGTACGTGTTAGGGTGTTAGGTGTAGACAGCTCCCATAGGAATCAATGGGATGTCTGGCAGCAGCGAACTTGTACTTTCGCTATGGTCAGACTCCCATTGATTCCTTTGGGATCCGCCGCCTCCAGGGTGGCGGATTGAAAACCAGGTACGCTGGGCCGTAAAAGTGCCGAGCGTACCTGCTAGTTTTTTGATAACTAGCAAAAGTAGTCAGATTGTGCCGCACTTGTGTGCGGAACATCTGGAGTGACGTAAGAATCGATCTGTGTCGGACTGAGTCCGGCGGATCGAAGCTTACGTCACAAAATTCTACTTTTGCCGGTCTCTAGCCTTTGATAACTAAGGCGAATCAGCCTCGCCACAAATACGCTGCGGAATTCCAGCGTATTTGAGGTTGACGGCTTGATAACTACCCCCCATCATCTTGTCTTTCTTGTCAATTTCTAATCCTAAACTCAATATTCATTGACACCATGGCCTTATAATCCAATCCATGTAAAGGGACAGTCTAGACGTAATACTTATTCTTTATTAATTATTGTTACATAGCAGACAAGCATCTTGCAATGGGTTCCACATCTATAAGCTTGTAAGAAGTACATGAAACTTTTAAATAATCATCGTTTGTTAGCAGCTGAAAATGGCTGCCAAGCTCCGCCCATAGCTTTTTTCTTGTCCAGTTAGCAGTGCATGTATGACAGTTTAGCAGTGCATGTTTAATACTTTTCAGTTAACTAATTTCAAATTGCACATGCATAAATTAGTGTGTACAAGTACAAAATATACATGCAATAGATAGGAAGTGCTTGGTGGCCATTTTTGGCTCCTAACAAACGATGAATATTTAAATACACAAAAAGAGAGAAGCAGAACCAGGGAACAAACAATAGAGTAATAGCTTGTTCTATGGCTAGCTACCACCAAGAAGTAGCCTCTTTTTGCCCAGCATGTGCCATACACAGAGAAGAACTTTCCTGTAGATGAATATTTAAATGTTTCATGTACTTCTTAAAAGCTTATATATATGGGACCAGGTGCAGGATGCTTCTCTGGTATGTAACAATCAGTAATCAAAATAATATTTGGGTCTAGACTGTTCCTTTAAGTTTGCTCATTAAAAACAATGCCAGTTTAGGTAATTTTGACTCCGTTTTCTGTGCCATTCCAAACCATTAGAAAAGCTGTCTATTACTAAAACCACCAGAGTTTTTATACAATATTTCCATGTTATTTGTTGTTTATGATTAGGTAAACTCATGAATGTTAATTATGTAATTTGGAGTTTGAAGTTGCCCTTCATTGAGTTTTAGTGGGATTCTGGCAGCCCTTCATAGAAGGTGGTTTTAGCCATCATCATAAAACGAATTCATTGATTTATGTTATATAAGCTAATATAGGGCTAGATTACGAGTGGTGCGCTAACAGTTGCGAGCAAGCGAAAAGGGGGTTTATCTTTGCTGTTTGCGCATCGAGTTTTTCACTCATATTACAAGTTGAAAGTAAGCGCAATGGAACCGGACGGGCGTCAGGTAAGCATGCCCTCAGAGCTCTGGTTAACTGTTTCGCTATACAAAAAAGTGTCAACAAAAATACATTACAAAACACAGTTACATAATTTGAAACTGTTTCAGCAAGAGGCTGAGAAAAGAGTACACTGTATAGCAATCAGTGTCTACAACAAAGTAACCATTACATGAAAAGATGTTCAAAGGGCCCTTTGAAAAAGCCATGACGGCGAAAAGCGTCAGTGGCGTTCTTGCTCTCTATTTTTAAATATCAGAAGCTAACGCTATGGTCCAATTAGAAACCTCCTAGAGGCATTTGAAGACAATTTAAAAATATCTAGTTTTCAAACTTATACGCTAATGGCACTATCCATAGCCATCATATGTATTGTATTTTGATGGTATAATACAAGGCGACATAGGTTTTGAATCCTAGACTATCTAATATATTTGCCTCTAATCTGACTCAGATGATGCATAGAGAAAGCTTTTGCGTTTTTACTCTTTCTAAACATAATTTTATCATTAAACCTAAATAAAGGTTAAGTTTTAGGGGCCGAATTATCAAGCTCCGGATTCATGTATATCTGCAAATGTGGTATACATGATACATTGCACTGCATATGAAGTGGGATGTTATATTGGAGAAACAAGCCAAAAACCGCACCTTCAGATGAACTTACACAGACACTGGCCTCTAGTTATCAAAGTCTGGCGGACCTGATCCGACAGTGCGGATCAGGTCAGCCAGACTTCGCTGAATACAAGAGCTGCTGGTGCAACGCCGCCCCCTGCAGACTCGCGGCCAATCAGCTGCCAGCAGGGTGGTGTCAATCAACCCGATCGTACTCGATCGGGTTGATTTCCGGCGATGTGTGTCCGCCTGCTCAGAGCAGGCGGACAGGTTATGGAGCAGCGGTCTTTGTAACCACTGCTTCATAACTGCTGTTTCTGGCGAGTCTGATGACTTGCCAGAAACACGGGGCATCAAGCTCCTTTTCGGAGCTTGATACATATGCCCCACTCAATCAAAAACCACTGTGAAACAAAATACTGTACCCCTGTTGGTCACCATTTCACCCAACCTGACCACTCCATCTAAAACCTCAAAATCAAGATTCTCAGAGGCAACTTCAAAAACACCATGGAAAGAAAAACCTTTGAAATGAAAATGATAATGCACTTCAACTTGCTAAATTTTGGACTAAATGTGGACTCTGGTTTCTTAACCCATTATCAAAATTTTTTGAAATGTACTTTCATATACTGTAGTCAATTACATTGTATATTCCACCTTCTCTATGCATGGGTACGCACGTAAGCCTATGTACACACTTTTGTCATTATTATTCCCCCTTTTTTTTTTCCTTTCTTCTTTTTTGACTATCCTATATTCCCCTGTATACATAATGTCACATCTTTATACAGATTGATTCTATGTTGATATATAACTTTATGTCAGTATATGCTTTGTGTATAACCATATATTTCCCCCGTCTGTTATCCTTTACTGACACTATCTGCCTCTGTCTCCTAAACCCCCATCATGATTTTTACGACACCCCCTCCTCCCCCTGCATTCAGACCTCTATAACACTTTCTGTCTTTCTAGCCATCCTATGTTTTAAGATATAATCTGTAAATTCCATAAAATGTATCACTATTGCTTCAGACTTGAAAAAGAAAGACATTCTTCCGAAAGCTTGTCATCTTATAAATGTATAGTTAGTCCAATAAAAAAGTATCATTGCTCAATGTAATACTCTTGTTATTTTGAGATATATATATATATGTATAAATATATATTTGTACAAAAACCCATCATATATATATATATATATATATATATATATATATAGAAATATGTATTCATGAATAAATTGAACATATTCGTCTATGTGAAGAACATTGGAATGTGAAATATTCATATTTTCATATCTGGTCAGCACACTTGAGAATATGCAATCATTTTTGTGCTCGAGTATGGTGTTTGTTTTTTCCAATTTTTTTGCTTTATTGACTTCTACGGAAGAATAAGTCATCACTCGCGATATTCTAAATTCGGCTTTTTATGCACGTCAAGGAACTGCACAAGCGAAAACTTTTTATTTTCAACTCATAATACGAGCGCAACCTGATGTGTGCAAAAAGCATTCTTCTTCTTAAGGCATCAATTCAACAAATAGGGTAACTGTGTACGTATCGATGGTCATGGAATATTATGTCAAAGCAAAATATTCAAATTCTAATAATGGAATTATCAGTTATATCCATTAAGGATGGGCTAATTTTGTTTAAAAAGACAGCATATTGTAGCTTGTGATAAGACACGTCTAACAGGTTTAGGTTAAATGCTGTAAAAAAAAAAACCATCTTGATGAAATCCATACAAAATGAAGCTTACTATTCAATTTTACATCTTTTATTTTAACACCAATATGTGATAGCCTCTTACCTATTTTACATAGCTTACATATTTTTGTCCCACAGGGTACAAATTAGAATATGGTGAATGGACAAATTGTTCTGCAATGTGTGGAAATACTGGAACCCAGATCAGAACACAACACTGTATGAACACTGAGGGACAACGAGTACACAACTCATTATGTCACTATCTACAGCCACTAACTGCCACTGTGCAAACATGCAATATGCAGGACTGTCCAGCAAGGTAAGAGAATATTTTATAGTACACAAAAAGCCTTTTTAACATTATATGATTATTAAAGTAAGTTAACTATATGAACAATATGCAATAACAATATTTACTTTCTTTTAATCAATACATTTAGGGCTAGATTACAAGTGGAGTGCTAATTTATTGCCACGTCCGCAAACGTGCAAATTTGTTCGTTAGTTGGCGCACAATAAATAACCAGCTATTACAAGTGGCTGGTTATTGCTGCAGCGAGCTCACTGTAGCAATTAGCGCTTATAAAATTAACCAGAGATCAGATCAAAAGCGCTATTTAGCACTCCACTTGTAATCTGGCCCTTATTGTTTTAAGTCTGGGGACACACCACTTGTAAAACCTTTTGGGTATTGTTTATATTATCTCCCTTGCTGTGGCCAATTATGGAAACATGAGCTCCTGTCCTGCTCAAGCTATTACTATGTAGAATATTTTACGCGTTGGTGTTCTGGATCCAACGTCACTTGGGCATTGGAAAAACCTCACATTTTAGAGGTACATTACAGGAAACTTGGGGAACATAAATAATGAGAGCACATAATAAGGTTTTGGCTATGAAAAATAACAGTATGGTGAATTAAACTCTGAGTTTAATTTACTTTCAAAGAGGTGAATCTAATTAGTTTTAATCAGTTTTGATTATGATGGGATAATTTTTTCCTACTTACTTATATATTTCAGGTGGGTGACAGGTCCCTGGTCTGAATGTCCATCCTTTTGTGGCAAAACATTTCAACAGCGTCAAGTAAATTGCCAACAAATTAAGTCAGATGGAAGTGTGCAAGTGTTGCCTTTAAATTCATGTGGACCTACTGACCGTCCAGCTTCACAGAAACCATGTTCCACTGATGCTTGTGCAGAGTGGGCTCCTCAGCCTTGGGGACAGGTAAAAAAAATGTTATTTCTTGAAATAAAAAAACCCCAGATGTGTAAAAAGAAGAGCATAAAAACACAAAGGCTAGTTACATATGGAAATATCAACCGGGCTTGCAAGAAATCAAGAAAAATTGGGTTGATAGTTCTCCTAATCTAAAATCCTTATGGGAAAGGAATGCATTTAGCTAAAGACTGCATTCATTTTATACCACCACATGTGACTTAATTAGATGTTAAGTTTTTACAATATGGGCCGACTCTTCCTGATTCATTTTTTGTAAAAGTGGTAACACACTAAATATTGTAAACCTTACTGAGCTAGACATTTATTATATAACAGTTGACCTAGCTGTGTGGGCTAACCACCATTATTACATTATCCTGCCAAAAACATGTCAATAAGATGTATCTATAACGGTGAGTAGTTATCACCCAGTAAAATACATAATCATATTTTGATTTGTCTGTGCTTAATTTTAATTTCAAGATGAACATATACCATAACAGAAGTGTGGAAACCGACACACTAACCGACACGTGTCGAATTGCGCTCAAGCTATCGCGTTTACTTTCAACTTGCGCAAACACCTGCTATAAACCCCTTATCGCTTACCACTCATAATGCGGCCCATAATCAGGTACCCAGCTACCTTAAGTAATCCTTGGTAACTGGATTCTTCCATCAGAAACATTTCTGCAAATGCATATACCAAGAGTTTACCAAGCATGCAGTGTAGCAATCAGTCAGTGAAACTCTTATCCTGGAACAGTTTGAGATGTTTGGTCTCTGGAAATATTCCCAATAAAAAGACAAAAAGAGTAAATTGTTCAGAAAGACCTTAAATCCCTTTTAACAAGATGTAATCTCTAATTCTTCTTTTTCAGATATAAAATTGTAAAGTGCTTTGAGTCCTTCTCAGGGAACTAGTACTAGAAAAGTTGCTGCCATTATCATTAAAATTATATGCCTCCCCCACGAAGACAGAGAAGCATTTAGCTCACAACCAGAGACTTAGCTATGTAGCAGCAGCTGATAAATAATAGCTGTTTTAATCGATTTAGGGCTAGATTATGAGTGGCGCTTTAACAGTTGTGCGTGAGTGAAAAGGGGTTTATCAGGGCTCTGTGCGCCAATCAGAACATAGGGGAATACGTTTTATGTATTTTAAATATATATATATTCCTTTACCTATATATAATTATATATATATGTATAGATATATATTTTACCAAAAAAACATCATATATATATATATATGTGTGTGTGTGTATTTAAGGATAAATAGAACATATTCTGCTATGTAAAGAACATCAGAATGTGAAATATTTATATTTCATGTCGGGTTAGTGTACTTGGGTAAACGCGATTGGGTTTGCACATCGGTAAGGGTGTTGGGGTTTTCTTTCTACTTTTCATGCTCCATTGAAGTCTATGCGGGAATATGTTAACGCGGTCCAGATGCTCAAAGTTAGTTTTTTTGCATAATCTAGCCCTTAATGCTAACTCCATTTATTGATCTCAGAAGGTTGAAATGTTGGTTTGTTCCTTCGGGGAATTAAATCTGTAACAATGATGAGTTAAACAGGTACAGCATTTGGATGATCAATTAATGAACTTATCTCACTATCTGTTACTATAGATATTATACACTGTACAATTTGGCAGAATATTTTTGTTCTTCTAAATCTATATTTTGCAAGAATTCCATAACTGTCACTCATTTGTAGTCTAATTACTTCCATTTATTGTCATGAGTGCTTGGATATGTAGTCATCTACTCCTGGATCTCAAGAGAGTTCCTCACAAAGATTTCTAAAGTGTTACATGCATGTTAATATTTATTTAATATGATTTTGGCCACAAAATACTATCTGGCACTCGGACATTCACAGCTTTCTTTTAGTAAGAGTAATTAGGTATTTATTAGTGAGAAGCCTAAAGACATATTCTTCATAACATAATTGGTAAATATTAAATCTTGCACCTCATGTGTATTATTCTAATCAAAACCGCATGTTAAAATGTCTTTCAGTATCATTCAGTCCACGTTAAAAGTGGTAATTATGTTATAATAATATATTTTTGAATTTGAAAGTATGTAGACACTATGCAATTCAGATAGTTGTGTGTGTGTGTATGTGGAAAATCAGCCTATAAAAGTTTTATTTTAGAAAATTTTTATTATAGTAATTTTGTTGAGGGATCGGAACCAAACTAAACAGCACAATATAACCGTGCTAAAACCCTCTGGCAAAGACGGAACCTTAAGTAAACGTATTTGGCCTCCCTGCACCAAAATGTTTGTAAGAGGGTGAATAATTAAAGCAGACAATCCAAAACTTAAAGGGAAAAAAACTGATTTTAATACCTTTTGCTAATAACGTAATATGAATAAAATTACGTACACATTAATCCCAATGCACATCCTTTCGGCTAGATTATGAGTTGTGCGTTAGGCTTAAAAAGCAGCGTTAGCCGGTCCTAACGCTTCTTTTTAACGCCCGCTGGTATTACGAGTCTTGCAGGTACAGGTCTACCGCTCACTTTTTTGGCCAAACTTGGAAATACTGCAAATCCATTTACGTAAATTGCGTATCCTCTTTTTTCAATGGGACTTGCATAGCGCCGGTATTACGAGTCTGCCAAAAAGTGAGCGGTAGACCCTCTCCTGTCAAGGCTGGTACCGCATATTAAAGTCAGTAGTTTTACACTACAACGCCGTAGCATAAAACTCTTAACTAAAGTGCTAAAAAGTACACTAACACCCATAAACTACCTATTAACCCCTAAACAGAGGCCCTCCCGCATCGCAGACACTAAAAATGTAACCCCTAATCTGCCGAACCGGACACCGCCGCCACCTACATGATACTTATGAACCCCTAATCTGCTGCCCCCAACATCGCCGACACCTACATTATATTTATTAACCCATAATCTGCCACCCCCAACGCCGCCACTATAATAAACATATTAACCCCTAAACCGCCGCACTCCTGCATCGCAAACATTAGTTAAATATTATTAACCCCTAATCTGCCGGCCCTAACATCACCGCCACTATAATAAACATATTAACCCCTAAACCGCCGCACTCCTGTATCGCAAACATTAGTTAAATATTATTAACCCCTAATCTGCTGGCCCTAACATCGCTGCCACCTATCTACATTTATTAACCCCTAATCTGCCGCCCCCAACGTCGCCGCCACTATATTAAAGTTATTAACCCCTAAACCTAAGTCTACCCTAACCCTAACACCCCCTAACTTAAATATAATTAAAGGGATACTAAACCCATTTTTTTAATTTCATGATTCAGATAGAGCATGAGATATTAAGCACCTTTCTAATTTACTCCTATTATCAATTTTTCTTTGTTCTCATGCTATCTTGATTTGAAAAAGCAGTACTGTAAGCTTTAGAGCCAGACCATTTTGTGTTCAGCACATGGGTAGCACTTGCTGATTTGTGGCTAAATGTAGCAAACCAATCAGCAGCTCTACCAAGGTGCTGAACTAAAAAATGGCCCGGCTCCTAACCTTTTATTACTGCTTTTTCAAATCAAGATAACATGAGAACAAAGAAAAATTGATAATAAGAGTAAATTAGAAAGTCGCTTAAAATTGCATGCTCTATCTGAATCATGAAAGAAAAAATGAGGGGTTTGTATCCCTTTAAAAGAAATCGAAATAAATATTCCTATCATTAAAGGGACACTCAGGTTAAATTAAATTTTCATGATTCAGATATAGCATGTAATTTTAAACAACTTTCCAATTTACTTCCATTAAAAAAAATGTGCACAGTCTTTTATATTTACAATTTTTGAGTCACCAGATCCTACTGAGCATGTGCAAGAATTCACAGACTATACGTATATGCATTTGTGATTGGCTGATTGCTATCACATGGTACAAGGGGAGTGGAAATATACATAACTTTGAAATTTGTTATAAAAAAATCTACTACTCATTTAATGTTCAGACTAAGTGCTATTGCATTGTCTTGTTATCTTGCATTTGTTGATTAGGCAAATCTAATGTGTTGACTGGTCCTTTAAATAAATTATTCCTATTTAAAACTAAATACTTACCTGTAAAATAAACCCTAATATAGCTACAATATAAATAATAGTTACATTGTATCTATCTTAGGGTTTATTTTTATTTTACAGGCAAGTTTGTATTTATTTTAACTAGGTAGAATAGGTTCCTTTAAATGACGTCATCCAAGATGGCATCCCTTCATTTCCGATTGGCTGATAGAATTCTATCAGCCAATCAGAATTAAGGTAGAAAAAAATCCTATTGGCTGATGCAATCAGCTTTACTTGCCTGTAAAATAAAAATAAATCCTATACTAGATACAATGTAACTATTAGTTATATTGTAGCTAGCTTAGGGTTTATTTTACAGGTTAGTATTTAGTTTTAAATAGGAATAATTTAGTTAATGATAGGAATATTTATTTCGATTTCTTTTAATTATATTTAAGTTAGGGGGTGTTAGGTTTAGGGTTAGACTTAGGTTTAGGGGTTAATAACTTTAATATAGTGGTGGCGACGTTGAGGGTGGCAGATTAGGGGTTAATAATATTTAACTAATGTTTGCGATGCGGGAGTGCGGTGGTTTAGGGGTTAATATGTTTATTATAGTGGCCGCGACGTTGGGGGCGGCAGAGTAGAGGTTAATAAGTGTAGGTAGGTGGCGGCGACATTGAGGGCGGCAGAGTAGGGGTTAATAAATATAATGTAGGTGGCGGCGATGTTGGGGACAGCAGATTAGGGGTTCATAAGTATAATGTAGGTGGCGGCGGTGTCCGGAGCGGAAGATTAGGGGTTAATAAGAATAATGCAGGTGGCGGTGATGTGGTGGCGGCAGATTAGGGTTAATAAGTGTAAGATTAGGGGTGTTTAGACTCAGGGTTCATGTTAGGGTGTTAGGTGTAGACATAAATTTTATTTCCCCATAGGAATCAATGGGGCTGCGTTAAGGAGCTTTACGCTGCTTTTTTGCAGGTGTTAGACTTTTTTTCAGCTTGCTCTCCCCGTTGATTCCTATGGGGAAATCGTGCACGAGCACGTTACACCAGCTCACCGCTAACGTAAGCAGTGCTGGTATTGGAGTGCGGTAATGAGCAAAATTTTGCTCAACGCTCACTTCTTGTCTGGTTTGTAAAAACCCGTAATACCAGCGCTGTCTGTAAGTGAGCGGTGAGTGAAAAACATAATTTATTTAAGAACTTACCTGATAAATTCATTTCTTTCATATTAGCAAGAGTCCATGAGCTAGTGACGTATGGGATATACATTCCTACCAGGAGGGGCAAAGTTTCCCAAACCTCAAAATGCCTATAAATACACCCCTCACCACACCCACAATTCAGTTTAACGAATAGCCAAGAAGTGGGGTGATAAAAAAGTGCGAAAGCATATAAAATAAGGAATTGGAATAATTGTGCTTTATACAAAATCATAACCACCACAAAAAAAGGGCGGGCCTCATGGACTCTTGCTAATATGAAAGAAATGAATTTATCAGGTAAGTTCTTACATAAATTATGTTTTCTTTCATGTAATTAGCAAGAGTCCATGAGCTAGTGACGTATGGGATAATGACTACCCAAGATGTGGATCTTTCCACACAAGAGTCACTAGAGAGGGAGGGATAAAATAAAGACAGCCAATTCCTGCTGAAAATAATCCACACCCAAAATAAAGTTTAACGAAAAACATAAGCAGAAGATTCAAACTGAAACCGCTGCCTGAAGTACTTTTCTACCAAAAACTGCTTCAGAAGAAGAAAATACATCAAAATGGTAGAATTTAGTAAAAGTATGCAAAGAGGACCAAGTTGCTGCTTTGCAGATCTGGTCAACCGAAGCTTCATTCCTAAACGCCCAGGAAGTAGAAACTGACCTAGTAGAATGAGCTGTAATTCTCTGAGGCGGAGTTTTACCCGACTCAACATAGGCAAGATGAATTAAAGATTTCAACCAAGATGCCAAAGAAATGGCAGAAGCTTTCTGGCCTTTTCTAGAACCGGAAAAGATAACAAATAGACTAGAAGTCTTACGAAAAGATTTCGTAGCTTCAACATAATATTTCAAAGCTCTAACAACATCCAAAGAATGCAACGATTTCTCCTTAGAATTCTTAGGATTAGGACATAATGAAGGAACCACAATTTCTCTACTAATGTTGTTGGAATTCACAACTTTAGGTAAAAATTCAAAAGAAGTTCGCAACACCGCCTTATCCTGATGAAAAATCAGAAAAGGAGACTCACAAGAAAGAGCAGATAATTCAGAAACTCTTCTGGCAGAAGAGATGGCCAAAAGGAACAAAACTTTCCAAGAAAGTAATTTAATGTCCAATGAATGCATAGGTTCAAACGGAGGAGCTTGAAGAGCTCCCAGAACCAAATTCAAACTCCAAGGAGGAGAAATTGACTTAATGACAGGTTTTATACGAACCAAAGCTTGTACAAAACAATGAATATCAGGAAGAATAGCAATCTTTCTGTGAAAAAGAACAGAAAGAGCAGAGATTTGTCCTTTCAAAGAACTTGCGGACAAACCCTTATCTAAACCATCCTGAAGGAACTGTAAAATTCTCGGTATTCTAAAAGAATGCCAGGAACAATGATGAGAAAGACACCAAGAAATATAAGTCTTCCAGACTCTATAATATATCTCTCGAGATACAGATTTACGAGCCTGTAACATAGTATTAATCACAGAGTCAGAGAAACCTCTTTGACCAAGAATCAAGCGTTCAATCTCCATACCTTTAAATTTAAGGATTTCAGATCCTGATGGAAAAAAGGACCTTGTGACAGAAGGTCTGGTCTTAACGGAAGAGTCCACGGTTGGCAAGAGGCCATCCGGACAAGATCCGCATACCAAAACCTGTGAGGCCATGCCGGAGAGCAGAACAAACGAGCATTCCTTCAGAATCTTGGAGATTACTCTTGGAAGAAGAACTAGAGGCGGAAAGATATAGGCAGGATGATACTTCCAAGGAAGTGACAATGCATCCACTGCTTCCGCTTGAGGATCCCTGGATCTGGACAGATACCTGGGAAGTTTCTTGTTTAGATGAGAGGCCATCAGATCTATTTCTGGAAGTCCCCATCTTTGAACAATCTGAAGAAATACCTCTGGGTGAAGAGACCATTCGCCCGGATGTAACGTTTGGCGACTGAGATAATCCGCTTCCCAATTGTCTATACCTGGGATATGAACCGCAGAGACTAGACAGGAGCTGGATTCCGCCCATACCAGTATTCGAGATACTTCTTTCATAGCCAGAGGACTGTGAGTCCCTCCTTGATGATTGATGTATGCCACAGTTGTGACATTGTCTGTCTGAAAACAAATGAACGATTCTCTCTTTAGAAGAGGCCAAAACTGAAGAGCTCTGAAAATTGCACAGAGTTCCAAAATATTGATCGGTAATCTCACCTCCTGAGATTCCCAAACCCCTTGTGCTGTCAGAGACCCCCACACAGCTCCCCAACCTGTAAGACTTGCATCTGTTGAAATTACAGTCCAGGTCAGAAGAACAAAAGAAGCCCCCTGAACTAAACGATGGTGATCTGTCCACCACGTCAGAGAGTGTCGTACAATCGGTTTTAAAGATATTAATTGAGATATCTTTGTGTAATCCCTGCACCACTGGTTCAGCATACAGAGCTGAAGAGGTCGCATGTGAAAACGAGCAAAGGGGATCGCATCCGATGCAGCAGTCATAAGACCTAGAATTTCCATGCATAAGGCTACCGAAGGGAATGATTGTGACTGAAGGTTTCGACAAGCTGATATCAATTTTAGACGTCTCTTGTCTGTCAAAGATAGAGTCATGGACACTGAATCTATCTGGAAACCTAAAAAGGTTACCTGTGTCTGAGGAATCAATGAACTTTTTGGTAAATTGATCCTCCAACCATGATGTTGAAGAAACAACACAAGTCGATTCGCATGAGATTCTGCTAAATGTGAAGACTGAGCAAGTACCAAGATATCGTTCAAATAAGGAAATACCACAATACCCTGTTCTCTGATTACAGACAGAAGGGCACCGAGAACCTTTGTAAAAATTCTTGGAGCTGTAGCTAGGCCAAACGGCAGAGCCACAAACTGGTAATGCTTGTCTAGGAAAGAGAATCTCAGAAACTGATAGTGATCTGGATGAATCGGAATATGCAGATATGCATCCTGTAAATCTATTGTAGACATATAATGCCCTTGCTGAACAAAAGGCAAGATAGTCCTTATAGTTACCATTTTGAATGTTGGTATCCTTACATAACGATTCAATATTTTTAGATCCAGAACTGGTCTGAAGGAATTCTCCTTCTTTGGTACAATGAAGAGATCTGAATAAAACCCCAGTCCCTGTTCCAGAACTGGAACTGGCATAATTACTCCAGCCAACTCTAGATCTGAAACACATTTCAGAAATGCTTGAGCCTTCGCTGGGTTTACTGGGACACGGGAAAGAAAAAATCTCTTTGCAGGAGGCCTTATCTTGAAGCCAATTCTGTACCCTTCTGAAACAATGTTCTGAATCCAAAGATTGTGAACGGAATTGATCCAAATTTCTTTGAAAAAACGTAATCTGCCCCCTACCAGCTGAGCTGGAATGAGGGCCGCACCTTCATGTGGACTTAGGAGCTGGCTTTGATTTTCTAAAAGGCTTGGATTTATTCCAGACTGGAGATGGTTTCCAAACTGATACCGCTCCTGAGGATGAAGAATCAGGCTTTTGTTCCTTGTTGTGACGAAAGGAACGAAAACGATTATTAGACCTAAATTTACCTTTAGATTTTTTATCCTGTGGTAAAAAAGTTCCTTTCCCTCCAGTAACAGTTGAGATAATAGAATCCAACTGAACCAAACAATTTATTACCCTGGAAAGAAAGGGAAAGCAGAGTAGACTTAGAAGACATATCAGCATTCCAAGTTTTAAGCCATAAAGCTCTTCTAGCTAAAATAGCTAGAGACATATACCTGACATCAACTCTAATGATATCAAAGATGGCATCACAAATAAAATTATTAGCATGTTGAAGAAGAATAATAATGCTATGAGAATTATGATCTGTTACTTGTTGCGCTAAAGCTTCTAACCAAAAAATTTTGCTCAACGCTCACTTCTTGTCTGGTTTGTAAAAACCCGTAATACCAGCGCTGTCTGTAAGTGAGCGGTGAGTGAAAACTGCTCGTTAGCACCGCACAGTCTCTAACGCAAAACTCGTAATCTAGGTGTTTGTTTTTCTAAAGCAAAATATATTAACTAGTTGGAGAGGATTGGGGACACATGCAAATGTTTAATTCTCTATTGTACAAAAGAATGTTCTTAATCAATGTATCATTTATGTTATTTGAGAAGTAGCTAGTTTATTGCTTGCCTGAAATTTCAGTTGAAAATACACACTATCAAATGTATGGTCTTCACAGCAATGCCATGGTTGGATCTGCCTTCTAAATGTTCATCCAGATAGGAAACTCAAGAACACTCAGTATAAATCTGTCAGATGAGGGAAGAAATACTTATGTGGTTAGTCTGACATTTAACATATACAAATATATTTTCTTACAGTGCTTTAACCGATGCATTGGTCAAGGAATGGGATTCCAATGCCGACACGTACTGTGCCAGTATCGTAATGGTACAGCAGTGCCAGACACCCTCTGTGACAAGAGAAAGAGGTATTTAAAACAATCTGCAGACCAGCATAGAAATGCAATAAGTGATTACAGATGTGCTGTCATGCACAGTTCATGCCAGTTTTATAGGTGTAGTAGTAGAATGTTGCCTGTATGTTTCAGATGGTACTTTCTGTGCATGTAACTTAAAGGGACATAATACTCATACGCTAAATCACTTGAAACTGATGCAGTATAACTGTAAAAATCTGACAGGAAAATATCACCTGAGCATCTCTATGTAAAAAAGGAAGATATTTTACCTCACAATCTCCTCAGCTCAGCAGAGTAAGTTCTGTGTAAAAAGTTATACTCAGCTGCTCCCAGCTGCAGGTAAAAATAAAAAAAAAATGAAGAAATGAACAGCAGTCAATCAGCATCAGCAGTGCTGAGGTCATGAACTCTTACTGTGATCTCATGAGATTTGACTTATCTCTCATGAGATTTCATAGTAAGCTTCCTTTACCTGATTGGTGAAATAATATGAGAGTTCACGATGCTCATCCCTTCAGATGTCCCAGGACAAACACACTAAAATGCTGCTTAGAAATCCTTTACAATGGGATGTGGCTACTGAGGAACTTTTGAGGTAAAATATCTTTCTTTTTTACATAGAGATGTTCAGGTGATATTTTCTAGTCAGCTTTTTACAGCTATGCTGCATCACTTTCAAGTGTTTAAACATTTGGGTATTATGGCCCTTTCAGTGTTGTGAAGTTCTGTTTAGGTCTTTTAACTGCATTATAACTGTTCCTTTTTAAGAAATCTTATCTATTTATACTTGGAGCTGGTGACTGTGGCATTACCCAGAGTCGGTTGAGTAATTAGCCGTATTCTGTCTTTCTAGATATAAAAGATAGTTAAAAAAACTGTTCATGACATTATAGCTGATGGAGGTTGCGTCTAAAATTAGACTTCTTTATTTTTTCTACGTCAGTACTAAAAGCATTTGTTAGACGTAATTCTTTTATAATTTCTGTTCCTTCATTTTTAAAAATTGCATAATGATTTTAAGAAAAAAATGTAAATAACCATCTTTGTGGACGATATTTTCTGTTCTGAGAATAAGAATATACCTTAAAAATATTTCACAATAGTTTATTTTAATGTAGTAATATGTTATTAGTAGAAACAATGTATAAAAGAAAAATTACTGACCTTTTGAATGAATGTGCCCGTAATATAGCAACATATCTGTGAAGGATAAATAGTGTAATAATGCCCTATATATTCTGGTTATAATATTGATTTGTATTACAGTTTTAAGAGTTATAGAATTATTGGATAGAAAATTAGCAAATTTAGGCAAGTATCCACACTTGCTTTTCCCCAGAAGTACTCTGTATACATTGTTATCAATGCATCAGAGAACTCGGGGTAAGATATATAAATCAGATATACAGTATCTCATGCATTTACAATTCTTATCTTACTCAGAGTTCTCTGGTGCATTGGTAGCAATGTATACAGAGTACTTCTGGGGTAATGCAAGTGGGATACTTGTCTAGATTTTCTCATTATTTATTCAATTATATGACTTTTACTTTTATGAAATGGAAGCTTTTAATCTCATGCTTTTATCTCCACCATAACGCAAATGAGTATTGCTTATTACAGTTTTAGTAAGTTTGAATTTCCTGTGTTTGTAAGATTGACATCATAGGTCATATCATTCCATTGTATTATTTGATACCTTCCTGCTTAAACATTAAGATCTATTTAGAGCAGTTGTTGGAGCATAAAGTGAAGTCTAAAGTAAAATATATTGCTTTGTCCTCAGGTCAGCTGCCAGGAGAGACTGTTCTTCAGAGATGTGTGATGTGTCTTGGCGAATAGGTCCATGGAGACCATGCACTGCAGCTTGTGGAAATGGTTTTCAGTCTCGCAAGGTAGACTGTGTGCATAACGTCCATGGAAAAATTGTGGCCAACCAATACTGTGTTTGGAAACGGAGACCAACTACCTGGCAGCACTGCAACGTTACAGCCTGTGGAAGTATGCACGTTTTTGGCTATTACAATCATTGATACTTAAGCAGTTGGATTATAAACATGAAACAAAAGTTCATAATTGCCAAAGAAAAACTCAGACCGTAGCCTCAAGATTTATTTGTAATATATTGTTATACAATTTGCTGTATTAATCATGTGTTATAATAAGATTTTTTTATTTTACAGAAGGAGAATGCAAGGACACAACTCACTACTGTTCATTTGTAAAACAGCTTAAGTTGTGCTTAATAGACCTCTACAGACAGAGGTGTTGTGAATCATGTACAGGAACATAACTCTTCTCTCCATGCTCTGCGGTAAACTGAAGAGATAAAAAGGATCCTTTCCTATTGTATAAAACCTGTACAGTTAGGGATTTGAATACTTTGTTGTCTATTCAACAGATGTGCTACCATCAATTCACATTACTAGGTGAAGATATTGTCATTTTTGTTTGCTTTGTATCCAGAAAACATAAAGCTTTACTGAGATTCCTTTATTCTATCAAACTCATTTTTTTCATTAACATTTAGTGAATAAAAAAGGCTATAAGGCTGAAGGTGTTTGGTAAATAACAATTATAAATATAATCTCTGGTCACATTGTCAGCACATATTTTAAAAAGAGATAGTAAATCTGATTTATATAGAATAAATAAACAGAATGCCCTTGGTTATGGTTTATAAAGTGCAGTAGAATCTGATTGCAAACATTTCTGTTTGCTGTATTAAAACTATGAAACCAAATTTAAACCCATTATTTAATGTAAGCAAGCGCTTTATCTAATCCAATGTTTGATGTTTCCTAATGGTATTCATTGCACAATTGATTTCTTGTTTATTAGTCTATTTTAATATGCCTCTAAGCACAGATGTACAGTCATAATTTACTACTTGTAAAACACATACATACAGTATCTTCAAAAACATATTCTCAAAATACCAGGTAGAATATGATATTAAAATACCTTTTAAATCATAATTTAATAGAAATAAATATCTAGCATACAGGGACAAATTTAGACTTATAAACATTGATTTCAATTTGGATGGAATTATTAATAAATTATTTAATTTGATTGAGAAAATTATATCCTTAAATATTTTTAGCCATCTGATGAAACTACTGTTACAAATATTAAAACAGATTTTGTGAAGTCTAATCTCAAGTAACTCAAGAATGTGTTACATTCTATAATGGCCCTGAATATAACACACAGTTAGCATTGAAGAATTGACTAATAAATATAGGTTCCTGTTACAGTATGGATTAATGGCAGAAAATATATGCTCGCAATATTTCCAGGGCTGTACTTTCTAATTCTCCTTCAAACTTTGTTTTTAAGGCAAATACATTATTTAATGTAAAGGTACATAGTTATCTAATAATTAGTATTACTATTTAATAAGTAATCTATCTTTACAATAATTTTCCAATGACATCCAATGTCATTCACTCTACATCATTGTTTTTCATTTCTATTAGAAACAAATGGTAACTGTATTGATCAAGTGGTGCTGGGCTGGCAGTTACAGTATTATTTCCAGAGCTTTAGCAGTTTTTGCTTAGATGAGATGGGCTTCTTTAACCCCACTCCAAATCCTCATTTGAGATATAGGAGTTTAATATTATCAGTGTTGATACAGTGCAGTTTGGAACTCATGCAAGTGCTACTCCATGATCAAAGTAGATGTTTGGTAACCGTCAGCTAAAGCCATTCTATAACGTGAAGACCTGTATACAAAATAGCTGTTTTATAAGAATTTAAAACTCTCATTTTGTTTTATTTAAAGGGACATTAAACACTAAATACATTTTATAAGCATAGTATTAAGGTTATTCTCCGCCTCCCTCTAGTCCTGGGTGCAGTCATGTTGAGATTTAGGGGCCGATCTATCAAGCTCCGTATGACCGCTGCTCCATAAAAAGACCACTGCTCCATAACTTGTCCGACACCCCCTGTTAGAGGCTGATTGGCCGCAAATCTGCAGGGGACGGCATTGCACCAGCTGTTCACAAGAACTGCTGGTGCAATGATAAATGCAGACAGTATATGCTGTCAGCATTTATCGATGTGCAGCGGACTTGATACGCTACATAGTATCATGTCTGCTCGCACTATGATGAATATACCCCATAGCCTTCACTACATTCCGGTGCTAACCTGTTTGAATATGTGCAGCAACTCGCGCTTAGATACCTGTAGTGTAACCTAGGTCCCATAATGGTAGCAGACATGATTAGAGGGTGGTGCATAAAATGTATTTAGTGTTTAAGGTCCCTTAAATGTGGCCAGTTAGGGTCAGATGTAAATAAGCTCTTGCACTGCTCTAAGGATTTTGCAGGGTCAGGAAAACTTTAGCTGCAATATGCACTAAAATCTCTCGAGGAGAGCAGAAAACGCACAATTTGTAGCAGTAAACTACCAGGCAGAATAAGCATTGAATATACATTGCATTATTTTCTTTACAGTGCATAATTAAACATATCATGATGCATTTAATTTTGAATTTAAAATACCCTTAATATTACTTTCCATTCTATTACAGAGATTCTAGATTAGAGTCATAATTTGCACCACATATTTAAGTTATACAATAATGCATTTAAGGTTGGTATACAAAGTTAGGATATTTAACTTCTTAAAAGCTGCCCATCCACTGAAAAATGTATATAAATGAGAAGAATACATCCGACCAATCAACACTGCTGATGATGAAGCATACTATGTCATTAAAGGTACTTAAAACCCAAAACATTTTCTTTTATGATTCAGATAGAGAAAACAACTTTGTAATTTACTTCTATTATCTAATCTGTTTTATTCTCTTGGTATCATTTGTTAAAGGAGCAGCAATGCTCTACTGGTTTCTAACTGAACACATGGGTGAGCCAATGGCAATCAGTTTATATATGCAGCCACCAATCAAGAGCTAGAACCTAGGTTCTCTGCTGCACATGAACTTGCCTAGATAAACATTTCAGCAAAGGATAACAAGAGAAAGAAGCAAATTAAATAATAGAAGTAAATTGGAAAGTTGTTTGAAATTGTATTCTCTATCTGAATCATGAAAGAAAAAAATTTGGGTTTCATGTCCCTTTAACTTAAATTTCAGGGTACCAGATTTCTGACCCAAATTCGGGACACCTTATAAATGTATAGGAAATGGTGAAAAAAAAACTATATATTGATTTATTACTAGCTGTGAGCAGAAAAGACCTTGAGATAACCCAAAATGAGCTTTACTTATTTACTGCAAGATGGTCCAACAATGAACATTACTTGTTTAGTGCGAGTTGGCCCATAAACAAGCACTTCTTATTTAGCGTGAGAAATGACACCTCAGAAGGAATAGTGATTTTCTAGCTAAATAAGTAGCGCACATTTTGGTCCTTCTCACAATAAGTAAGTAGCGCTTATTTTGGATCATCTCCTGCTAAAAGAGTACGGAACACTGAACTGCAAAAAATCTGGACATCAAGTTACCTTATAAAATTACTATGATGGGTTTGTAGGTACAATTTCAGCAGAAATACAAATTGGAACATAAACTGAAATCACTTTTTGTACAGCTATAATTTAACATGTTTAGAACATATAACTTCTTTAATCATCATGTCAACGCACAATACTCTATAGGCATTGGTCAGCAGGTAAAATAGACTGTTGATTATCTTATTGCAGGCTAATATTGCAGGCTAATTGACTGACAGACATTTTTAGACATTCACTGAGCACATATACCCAATAGACTCCTACAACTGCTCTTGAGCAGTGAAGTTATTTACTTCACAAATACTTGTTTGAGGAAACAACCTGCCTTTTAGTCACTGAATGTTAGAAGAGAACTACTGCATTCAAATATTCCACATTAGTCTTTCTAATCCTTATGTCTCGATTGTTATTAGAGATTTATAAATTAAGAGATAAAGTTTGTAAAATACTCGTGTACATATTTATGGTCTGATTTAAGTGCAATATTGTGTTCTGTACAGTGTGTAATAAAGATTTTGGGACATATATTTTCTTATTACCAATATATTTCATTTGTTCTTTGTATTTAAAGTTAAAATTTGACAACGTATAGCATTTTTTGCTATGACAAATGTGTCTTTAAGTATGCATGCAATATGGAAGCACAGTTGCTATAATTTAATACTGTTAATCTGACATTCCTTCAAAGCTTATTATTCTTGTTATAAGCAATAATCAAAATGTTTTTGATCTTTCATGAACAGAGTTGCAGTATTTTGGCAATAAAATATACTTGAGTTATTAAAACCGTTCTTGTTTTGTTCTGTTTGTCTATCATCCCACATATACATAAAGTTTTCTTATTATGTAAAGTGTTTTTCAAATGGTTACATGGCACACATGAAAATAAGTAAAACAATATTTCTGACTTTTATGTTTACCAGTAATCTAATTCAAAGGACATTGTAGGGGATAAATTGCATGTTAATTTTTGCAGTACCACTGAACTATAAGTCCTTGTTTTCATTGCTGTTGTAAACTTTGTAAAATGGTGACAACATAAAACATCTCCATAGTCTTTAATGGATATACTTGTTATCACCACCAGTTTACAACAGCAATGAAAATTAGGCCTGTGTGCTTAACCCCCACAAAGTGGTTAAACACATAGATAAGGTTCAATACAGGAGCTGCAGAGAACTACTGGTCCCAGGCAGGAAATAGTTGGTAAGCCAATAATCAGTGGCATTCACACAACCAATCCAATCACTGGTAGTGTTCACATTGGGAACTGCAAAGCTTGCAGCTGTTGCTCTACAATGTCCCTTTAAGTTAAATAAAATATGGCACTGTAATATATTAACTCAAATTCAAATAGAATTTCCATGGTAACACCAACTAGGCTTAGTCCTTCAATTATATATATTTATTGTTTTCTGCAGTCTGCCCTACAAATTGAGTGCCTGCTAATCTCTGTGAAGGGAAAAAGTCTAGTGGTTCAGAAGATCTCAAATCAGACAAAATAATCTATTATATGGATGATCTATATTGTAAAATCATAAATAAATAATATTTTTTTTATTTTACATATATATATATATATATATATATATATATATATATATATATATATATATATACTGTATATGTATTATTCAATGAAGCAGAAAACTCTCACCGGGACTTGTAATAATTTCACACTTTTAATAACTCAAGTGACGTTTCAGGGTGAATGCTTCCTGCTTCATTGAATATTGTTTATACTTTGAATGCACCCTGGGCTTATAGAAAAGTGTGTGTATATACAATATATATATATATATATATATATATATATATATATATCCTTTCCCCTGTTTTCATCTGTTTGGTATGTCTCCTAATATTTGCAGACCCAACCCAATTCTCTTGATATAATGTATGAATAAAAATGAGGTTATTTCAAATAATCCAATATTACCCTAAGAAGGAATAGAGCCTGTTTCCACAGTAATTTTACTGGACATCATTAAATATGTACATCATAAAAACAAAATTTATGCTTACCTGATAAATTTCTTTCTTTCCGGCCATGGAGAGTCCATGACTTTGTTCCAATTATTAGTGGGATATTCAACTCCTGACCAGCAGGAGGAGGCAAAGAGCACCCCAGCAAACCTGTTAAGTGTAACTTCCCTTACCCATAATCCCCAGTCATTCAGCCAAAGGAAAAGGGAAAAAGAAGAAACACAAAAGTACAGAGGTGCCTGAGGTTTACTAAAAAAACCTGCTGAATAATTATTAAAAAGAGGGCGGGGTCGTGGATTCTCCATGCCTGGAAAGAAATAAATTTATTTTGTTTTCTTTCCTATGGCATGGAGAGTCCACGACTTCATTCCAAATACTAGTGGGAACCAATACCCAAGGGAAGGAGAACAAGACAGGAGGACCTAAGCCAAAGGCACCACCGCTTGTAGAACCTTTCTCCCAAAAGGGGCCTCAGCCGAGGCAAAAGTATCAAATTTGTAGAATTTGGAAAAAGTATGCAAAGAAGATCATGTTGTGTTGCTGCCTTGCAAATCTGCTCAACAGAAGCTTCATTTTTAAAAGCCCAAGATGAGGAGACAGCCCTAGTGGAATGAGCCGTAATTCTCTCAGGAGGCTGCTGTCCAGCTGTCTCATAACCAAAGCGAATTATACTTCTTAACCAGAGGGAAAGGAAAGTAGAAGTAGCCTTCTGACCCTTTTGTTTTCCAGAGAAAACCACAAACAGGGCAGAAGATTGCCGAAAATCTTTAGTAGCATGTAGGTAAAATTTTAGAGCATGCACAACATCCAAGCTATGCAAAAGACTCTCTTTATGAAAAGAAGGATTATGACAAAATGAAGGAACAATAATTTCCTGATTAATGTTTCGATCCGACACCACCTCAATTAAGTACTAAGGATCACCTTATATGCATGAAAAATAAGGTACAGGGAATCACACTGCAGAGCTGAATGCTCAGAAACTCTGCAAGCGGAAGAAATAGCAAGGAGAAACAAAACTTTCCAGGATAACAACTTTATATCAACAACATGCATGGGCTCAAACGGAGCCTGCTGCAAAACTTTAAGAACTAGGTTAAGGCTCCAAGGAGGAGCAACAGGTTTAAACACAGGCCTGATTCTGACCAGGGCCTGAACAAAAGCTTGAACACCTGGTAAATCTGCCAGATGTTTGTGCAAAAGAATAGACAGAGCAGAAATCTGACCCTTCAGATTACTGACTGACAAACCTTTCTCCAGGCCATCCTGAAGAAAAGATAAAATTCTGGGAATCCTCACCCGGCTCCAGGAGAAACCCTTAGATCCACACCAAAAAAGGTATTTACGCCATACCTTATGGTAAATCCTGCGAGTAACAGAAAACCAACGTCTAGACAGGACTAGGCATTCAATCTCCAAGCAGTCAGCTTCAGAGTATCTAGATTTGAAAGGAGTAATGGACCCTGAATTAGAAGGTCCTTCCTCAGAGATAACCTCCAAGGTGGAAGAGATGACATCTTCACCAGATACGCGAACCAGATCCTGAGAGGCCAGGCAGGAGCTATTAGAATCACAGACACTCTCTCCTGCTTGATACGAGCAATGAAAGAGAGCAAATGGAGGAAACCGGTATATATACAAAGATAAGAGTTAGGAGTGCCCAGGGGCTAAGGTACAATTGTTCATATACTGGTATCACATATAATAAATGTGAGATAGATAAACCTGCGTTAACCTAGGCGTAATACAGTCAAATAGCAAATAATGGTGATATATTTGTAATAATTGAGTAGATTACTGGGCTACAAAAATAACAATTTGTTACAGTCCTCAAATAATATTACGGTGTAAGGTGTATAATCCCACGGGGGGGTGTCAGCGCAGGCCAAAGCCTGGGGCCTAGTGTACCACCTGAGGCATATGTAGATTACCTGATAAGGGCCCCTTAGAATGACTCAGACCACGCAGCATTATGATCGAAAGCCAATTCTGTTTATTGCACAGTGCAAGCCTTTCTTATAGTGACATACAGGGTTAAGGGGATGACACGTTAGGACCGCGTCATCTTACACAGTTATACAGAGCAATTTACAAGGAAAAACTGGAACATGAGTTTCTCATAACAATAATTACAGAGTCATAACAAACTACCATCTGCGGAGACAACAAGGATTCTGAAGCCTCTTGTTTACATTATCTTATTCTATCTTATTTCTGGGCGTCGGGCCAGGGTACATTGGCAAGGCCGAATAGCTAAGGAAATTATCATAACATGCATATAATTCTTACTGCATAATACCCCAGTATAATAAAGTCTATTCATTACAAAATGGCTGCGAGGAACAAGATGGCTGCGAAGAACAAGATGGCTGCCATCAGGTTCATATTACCCCTAACATACCATCCTTTTATTCTAACAGAATAACATAAAAATAGACAGGCATAGAAAATTAGTAAAGCCTTATATTATGGTAACAGAACTCTGTGAGAATACTAAAGAGAAAAATATTCGCATGTCGTGATATACTTTTATAGGCTAATTGTCACTGCATATAGGTACAGTCCCTCCAATACCTTCCATCTATCTTCCAGCCTTCCCAAAACTACCGGTCTACCAGCACAGAGACCCAACCAGCCCCCCATCTACCCCCAAACAACGCTGCATCTTCTATCTCTCCACCTGCATTGCTAGCACCCCCCAATATGTCCAACAGTTCCTTTTCCACAGTAAAGCATGACATAGCAACAGCACAACTGTCTCTAGGTGGCCTCTGATCACTTTAAGAACAGTCTTTGTCCATTTGAGAGCGCTGCACCTTGACACTTTGCTATAATACAGTTCTCCAACAGTTCATTTGCAGTAGGAGTGCTTATCCACGGTTCTTCCGCAGGGAGATACTGGAAATCTGATGGTTTGTTCATGGGGTAGACAAGGCAACCAGTGGATACCCATGGCAAGCAAACACTCGAGTCACAGGGAGTCTAGGAAGCAAACAGAAACAGTACAGGATGAGTACACACCGCAATACAATCACAATTATGTCCAAATAAAACGTCACTTTCATCCTATGTCATTTAAAATCAAACAAAACATTGTTGATATATAATACAAACTAAATACATTGATATTTCTCAGAGAATAATTTACAACTTCTCTATACACTTTTAAATGATACTTCATGAATACTACGCAAGTGAAATCCTGTCAGACTTCATCAAGGGCCTGAAGGGTTATACCAAAACTTATGCTAAGGCCTGCCCTGTAGTAAGAATAGAAAAAAAAAAGAAAAACAGTCAATGAAAATAAATGAATTTCTTTACAATATCACTTTGAACTTCTAAAAAATAAAAGAACCTTGTGTTGCTTTATTCTGGATGGCTGCTATCTATAATGCTTATAATTCTCCAACCATGATCCTAATATTCAACAATCTCATCTGATATAAACACTACTAGTTTACTAATTATTTTATTGCAACCTAAATTCTCTCACACTCCTATATGAGGAAAGCATACAAACAGAACATCATTTAAAACTACAAGCTCTTTTAAAGGTAAACACATCTTGATGGTAAGAATTATTCTCTTTGACAAACATCAGGAATGACCAAATTCACTTTGCAGATACCATACTAATTAATAAAAGGGAAAAATACCTTTGCTTTCATAAACTATAATTATGCTATTCCCTGAAACGTTTCTCTGTATATTTACTATAAACTTCTAGCTTAGACGTGTCCTCCTTATGTTATAAAGGGTGAAGGGTCTAAAATATTATTCTATGTTGCAGCATTTTCCTTAAGCCTATTTTCTATACTCAGTGGGCCATTCAATAGAGTACAATACTGCGAAGTTCACAGTTACATTTATCTAAAGAGTTACTATGTTAAGCACATAAACTACAATGTGCACTAATACCAATGAAGCATATGATGTCTTATACCCAATATGATCAATAAAAATAAAACAAATACAAGAGAATACAAAACAAGCAATATAAGGAATAGGGTTAAAACAATACTCCCCTAATTTAATTGGTTGACCCTGTAACAGCATAACAGGACTTCCATATCGAGCGGTAAGGCACAGTCCAGAGAAGGATAGTCTTTATGTCCTGAAGACACACATCAGAGGAAACAGTCATGGATTACCCAGAGTCCAGTTCTGGGGCTGGTACCAGCATGCAAAGCAAAGAATGGATCCAAAGATAGTTCAGTAACTTTTTTTACTGCAGTATGGTGGTTAAAACAAGCTTGACAAAAAGTCTTTCATCTTTATCTTTTCTTTCTTTAAAGGTTTACTTGCTTTCAATCTTTAATCTTTTGAAGAGTGCACTTATGGAATTTTGCCTGTACAGATTTTACCTAAATATGGAAACTCAAAAATAATTCAGTTAGTGTGTTTCAATCTCTGAAAACAGCTGCATACTCTCATCCTGCAAATACAAATATAGTGTTAAGAACCACATAGAAAAATAAAACATTTTAGGCATCTGAAATATGAGAGCAAAATAAAACACAGAAAGGCAATAAAAAGATCAAAACAATCACCCCCATTACATAAAGATATTCATCAATACTCATCAATACTTCCCCCATGTTTGCGTAAAACATCTCATGTGGCACGCAAACACAAGATAACAAGAAACTAAACGATAAATCATGCACTCCACTCATGCAGAGACAATTCTCAATAGCAAGCAAAATGAAATACACTTCACAATTCAATATGCTGTCCATACAGCACGCTTCAACAAAAGAGAAAAACATAACAAACAATGAAAACCAATCGTTCTTGTCTTACACAAAACGAAACATTAGCTGCTGACACAAATTTCAAACAACCACAATTAACTTAGAATGCAACACATATTCTGACATTCGCTGAAATGCAACACACTCAGAACACGACAAACAATTAAAAACATCCACTATGTACAAAACTTTAATATCACACAAAGAAAGCAATCACAGCAGATGCCCAAGAAACTTAAGTTGCAGATTATACAAATAAAATTGCGCTTATTTGGGAAAGATCAGATAACCACAGTAGCCACTGTTAAAGGGACATTCTAGGATAAATGAAAATTCATTATTCAGATAGGACTTTTAATTTTAACCAACCTTCCTAGATTAAACCAAACATAGGTAGGCTCATATGCTAATTTTTTAAACCTTTGAGGACTGCCTCTTATCACAGGCTGTATAAATCTCATTACAACACCAAGAGACAGAATACACGTAAGCCATATAAATAAAACTAAACTGTGATCAGATAAATTAGCAAGTTATATAAATGCAGTAGAATCAGATAAAATGTGCATCATTTGTTTGCTGACCCCTATTGCCTTAATTAGGGGTGTTTATTTCTAGACACCTTATAGACCACGGCTTAACTGTTAAGCAGCAATCAAAGTCATTGCAATAATAGTGGTAGACTAGTTAATAACCAAATAACTATATATTTTAAAGTGTCACTGAAATCACTTCATTAAATAATATCTCATTTATTTATTGAACGCAGTGGGGGTTATTTTAAATAACAAAGAGTTATATCTGTGAGATACAGTTTGACAGCCACAGAAATAAAATTATCATTTTTAAGCTATATTCTATGACAGAATATAATATAAATACTTGTTTCTTTGTAGTGAGCAATTTATAGTTATCATTTTTTATAACATAGAACACCAGTACTGCCGCTTTAAATGTAAAGGACAAATCGTTCTCGACAAAGCCAAACACAAGAGAGAACTTTCTTTTCTTTTTTTTTTAAAAAAACCCCCAAAACATGCACAGTGTTATCAGTCTTTCTCAAGGATAGTGAGGCAAGTTCAAAGTTTAATTTTTACTTAAAGGAGAAAACACTGTTTACTGCTTAAAAATATAAAATTCACACTAAAACTTGATAAATGCTAATTAGTTTAACCACAACAAAATTATTGGATTTAACGTTGTATATAATTTGATATTCCCCATTCTGCAGCTCTCCAGCCAAATATAACAACCGCATATAACACAAAAAAAATAAGCTTTCTGAAAAAGAAATACTAATACAATTTCCCCTTTAAATTAATCCCAATGATCCTTATAATAAAAAATGTATACTGACGTTCATTAAATAGCCTAAACAAGCATAAGCAGCATAAGAACGCACTCACAGTGGGATGCAGGCTAATTAAAGGGACATTTTAACCAAACTAAAAATAATCTTTAATTGAAACTGCTAACACAGTGAAATATACTAGTGTTAGGCTTACAGTAAACCTCATCGTCTTTTATGTAAATATTCCCTTAAATTCTCAGATGTTATACCAGTTTTCCTGTATCCCTTTAAATATTTTCACTCCTCTGTTTTTTCTCGTTTTTTTTTTTTTTTCTTTTCTGTCCGCTAGTCTCACGGATCCCTACACTAAAATTGTAGACAACTTATCACTTCAGTTTGCATTACAGAGAGAATTAAGTTATGCTGCAAAAAAATATCTGCTATCTGAACAGCAAATTTAACATAAATATATACAAAGAAAGGTCTCTAAAAATATATTTAGCAAACTACTAATACAGGGTTATTGCACTGGTTCTTTAAATAAGAAAATGACAATTTTCTATTGCTCCGTCTACGCACTGAGCTCTGATTTTCCAGAGAAATATAAGATAATATGCCGCTTGTATAACAAGTCATGGACAATACATTAATAGCAACACCTTGTTACAGTGAACTGTCCCTTTAAGGACTAACCATTCATCACGCAAATTACATATGTATATCCTAACCATAATTTAGGCTGCTTGTATGATTTACCACACCAATTTCACCTCTGTACTGTAGCATGACCTGCAGATTAATTTACTTGCAACAAAAACGGACGCCCTTTTAGAAAAACTTTCAATTACAGCCTATAAATATATTTCATTGTGTGCACCCACGCCGTGCACAGACCTTACAAATACAACATACGTTAACCCATTAATCATACCAGAAACAATTTCATATTTACCAGAGCGTGACAAAAAAATCACACACCATCGCACTTTCAAAGCCGTTACTTCACTTGCAAAAACAATATCATATCTTTACATGCCGAACAACAATTATCACTTAAAACTAAAACTGCATATGAATACCACATACTTAAAACATGCTGGTGACTTTAAAATACAGGTATATAAAATAACATTACAAAATATCTTCTTAAAACGTCTGATTTCCCAACAGAGAAACATAAGGAAACATTCTTACGATACAGACACACAAGTTCATTCCATCTCGCATACCAGAGATTCACTCCCTATTTTCCTTTCTCAGAAAAACATCTAATTTCTAGCGTACGACATACATATATATATATATATATATATATATATATATATATATATATATAAAACACTAGATTAACTTTTCACCATGTCCACAATGCATTTTTTTCTTTCCGATTCCACGCAAAATGGCCATTTTTTGCGTGGATTGGGATAATCATTTTCAAATAATACATTCTGTTTTTGGTTTAAAGCAAATCTGTTACACTCATACCACAGTGAGAACCTACAGACCATCACACAATATGCATCTCAATATACAAAATTTCATTTTTGTTACTGCAAGCAAACAAAAAAAATCTTACAAACGGAGCTGCTGTAGCAGGTTTCTTTCCTCTTTTTTTTTCTTTTCTTCTGAGCTATGTGCGCGCTCAGTGGTGGCCCCCCTTCTTTGCCTGCTACATTCTTTAACACAGAGATTACTCTATTTATCAAACAGCAGTACTTACTGACAGTGTTTTAAAAATATTTCTGTCTTTTGCAGAAACTATTAACTCTCTTTTTCTTTTACCTTATACATGTAATTTTCTCTGTGCAATCTTATCTATGAGCAGTTCCCCTTTCTCAATACAATAATAGCCACAATAATAACATGCATAGCCACTTAATATTTTCTACGCACAGCATCAAAAACACAAACAAATCAAAGCAAAGCAAGCATCAGATATCAACATGAGCTTCAGGTGGGTAGCAAAACTCTATTATGGGAATGAATATGGGAAACTTCAACACACGTGAGACTCACTCACTGCCAAGTTCGCCCGGAGTAGCTTATCTTAAAAGCTCCCCGTCAACTGGCATACATATATTACTTGCGCGCTTATCACCGACAGGACTCACAATACCTGTCGTGTCCCAGCACAGGACTGATTACCTGTCTGGAGGGGTATCACAACTGCCGGCAGGACTATAACCTCCGCAAACCTGTGCTTCAACCACAGGAACCCCTTTAACCTTATATCATTATCATATATTACACCTTTTTTTTTTTTTTTTTTTTTAAAACACAAACAACTAAATTTAGGTTCAGATTCACAGAAGGAAAGCATGGTAAAAGCACTCATACTTACGCACTGCGAATCCCACTTCTGACACCAAGAATTGTAAGGTGTATAATCCCACGGGGGGGTGTCAGCGCAGGCCAAAGCCTGGGGCCTAGTGTACCACCTGAGGCATATGTAGATTACCTGATAAAAGCCCCTTAGAATGACTCAGACCACGCAGCATTATGATCGAAAGCCAATTCTGTTTATTGCACAGTGCAAGCCTTTCTTATAGTGACATACAGGGTTAAGGGGATGACACGTTAGGACCGCGTCATCTTACACAGTTATACAGAGCAATTTACAAGGAAAAACTGGAACATGAGTTTCTCATAACAATAATTACAGAGTCATAACAAACTACCATCTGCGGAGACAACAAGGATTCTGAAGCCTCTTGTTTACATTATCTTATTCTATCTTATTTCTGGGCGTCGGGCCAGGGTACATTGGCAAGGCCGAACAGCTAAGGAAATTATCATAACATGCATATAATTCTTACTGCATAATACCCCAGTATAATAAAGTCTATTCATTACAAAATGGCTGCGAGGAACAAGATGGCTGCGAAGAACAAGATGGCTGCCATCAGGTTCATATTACCCCTAACATACGGTACTCAAAATAGTAAAAATATTAATAATAAAAATCGGACGTCTCCGATTTAAAATAACAATTAAAAGAAAATTGCCACCACTGAGAGTCATTGATACAATAGATGCAAAAAGAAACACAGTCAGTCGCTGTCAAAGAATTGCAACCAAGTTCAAGCGCAATAATGCTGTTGCGAAGCTGCAGTGCATAAAGGTAACCAAGGATATTTCTTTTAAGATGTGACTAAAAAGCACCTGGCTTCCGGAATGATTGACAAACACGGGATAAGACAAACATTTCTTAGCCGATCAGCCTCCGTGCTGTTTGTTCCTCTGCCGTTATGGTAACGTGTGTATATGATGTGAGTGGAATCCAATCCTATTGGTAAATCATATATTTCAAAAGGTACATCTGATCCGCTTTCTTAAGTAGAAGGGAAGAAGTCATCCACTCTTTAAGTGCATATACGCACGCAGAATGAATCCTCAGAGGTTTGAATGCTGAGACTTTAACACACTTTGCTTTGTCTTTGGCACTTGTCAGTGCAGGCTTTTAGTATACTATACCAAGCTTTAGAATAGTAGACCAGAGTAAATCATACTATAACTGAGCCTGCATAGCTGCAGAGGTCTCAGATGGAACCGAGCAAAAGGAATGGATGTCCATGGAAGCAACCATCAGACCAATCACCTCCATGCATTGAGCCACTGATGGCACGAATAGCAGACTGGAGAGAAAGGCACAAAGAAAGAAGCTTGGATTTCCTGACATCTGTGAGGAAAATTTTCATGGACAGGGAATCTATAATTGTCCCTCAGAAACACACTCTTGTAGCTGGAACAAGGGAACTTTTTTCCAGATTCACTTTCCATCTGTGGGAACGTAGAAAAGATAACAACATCTCTGTATGAGATTTTGCAAGATGAAAAGATGATGCCTGAACCAAGATGTCATCTAGGTAAGGTGCCACAAAAATTCCTAGGGATCTGACCACTGCCAAAAGAGCCCCCAGAACCTTTGTGAATATTCTGGGAGCCCTGGCAAGACCAAATGGAAGTGCAACAAACTGGAAATGCTTGTCCAGAAGGGCAAATCTTAGAAACTGGTGATGAACCCTGTGAATAGGAACATGAAGATACCCGTCCTTCAGGTCTACAGTCATCATGAATTGACCTTCTTGAACCAAGGGATGGATGGAAAGAATAGTTTCCATCTTGAAGGACGGAACCCTTTGGAATTTGTTGAGACACTTTAGGTCAAGGATAGGACGGAAAGTTCCCTTGAGTAGACTCCTAGTCCCTGTTCTCTCACAGGAACTGGGACAATTACTCCCAGGGAGGATAGGCCCTTTACGCAGTTTAAGAAGGCCTCCCTCTTTACCTGGTTTGAGGATAGTCTTGACAGAAGAAATCTGTCTGGAGGACAAGACTTGAATCCTATTCTGTAACCCTGGGATACTATGTCCACAGCCCACAGATCTGGGACATCTCATATCCAAGCTCGCTGAAAAAGAGAAAGTCTGACCCCCACTTGATCCAAAATTAGATCGGGGCAGACCCTTCATGCTGATTTTGTTCTGCTTCCCCTTATTCCAGGGCTTACTGGACTTCCAAGAGGACCTGGATTGCTCTGGCTCGGAAGAAGGAGAAGATTTATGTCCTTTAGAGTTGCAAAAGGAGCAAAAATTAGAATTCTGACACCCTTTAGGTCTATTTTTCTTGTCCTGAGGTAATTTCAGAAATGATTTCCACCAGACCAGGCCCAAATAGAGTCTTACCCTTAAAAGGTAAAGCCAAAAGCTTGGCCTTTGAAGATACATCATCCGACCAAGATTTTAACCACAGAGCTCTGCGAGCTAGAACAGTGAAGCTAGACATCCCAGTCTAATTACCTGCATGTTGGCATCGCAGCTAAATGTATTGGCCAGTTTAAGAACTTTGATCCTATCTTGGATCTCCTCTATCATAGTCTCTTCTGAATTCTGATATCAGATCAGACAGAGCATCGCACCAATAGGATGCTGCTCCCGCAACCGTAGCAATAGATACCGCAGGTTGCCATTGTAAACCTTGATGGATGTACATCTTTTTTTAAGTAAGCCTCTAGCTTCTTATCCATGGCATCCTTAACAACTATCCTCTATAGGAATGGTTGTTCTTTTAGCTAGAGTAGAGATAGCTCCTTCTACTTTAGGCACAGTGCGCCAAGAGTCTCTAATGGAGTTAGCAACAGGAAACATTTTTTTAAAAACAGGGGAAGGGGAAAAGGGAACCCCTGGCTTATCCCATTCCTGGTCTATAACTTCAGACATCTTGTCTGGAACAGGAAAAACATTCACAGAAGAGAGAAAATCAAAAACTCTATTAAGTTTAGTAGACTTTTTAGGGTTGACAGCAACCGAAGGTTCAGAGTCATCCAAAGTAGCCAGAACCTCCTTCAGAAGCAACCGAAGATGTACAAGTTTAAATCTGAAATTAACTTCCTCAGATTCATAACATTTCCCCCCATTGTGTCAGTGTCTGAGATCTCACCTCCAGAAGCTACTAAAGTGTCATCATCAGAAATTTGGGAAATGTTGACCAGTGCGGATTTAGTGTCAGAAACCTTACTAGCAGACAAATATTTAGATTTCCTCTTACGCTTATCTGAATTAGGAAAAGCAGATAAAACCGCAGATACAGCAGACATTATCTGTGCGGCAAAATCCCCTGGTAAATAAACACCCCCAGGAGGTTGAGAGGAAACAGAAGGCACAGCATGAGAAACAATTAAGGCTTGGGACGTTTGTGGAGAAAGCTGAGGCATGTCACGCACAGCATTATCCTGAGAGACACTTGGCTCAGAAGGGAGTAACTTGTCTTTAAATTTTAAAGTTTTAGCTAAGCATGAGGAACAAAATTGCACAGGCAGGACAATTTGGGCCTCTAAACATAGCAAGCATTTATCCATAGACATAGACTGATCCTGTTTTGAGTCCATAGCTACAGAATCGGATCCCACTAAATATGACAATTGGAATTTAAATAAATTATACACAATAACGATAATGCACCAATTTAGTATGACTTATATTACATAAACCAGACTAAAATATTGAGTGCAAAAGAAACTATCACCCTAAAAAAAAACAACCTCAGACAATCGCTCTGTTGCCTGAGGCTCCTACCATGACAGGAACAATACCCCACTAGTAAGAGGAAGCAAGACACTCTTCGGCGATCCTTTCCTCTTGACAGACGATCCATTCGTCAATCACAATTACAAGCCGATCTCTTACTGTCTCTCAATGCCTGTAAAGTGCCTGTAAAGCTGCCCATAATATGTAACCTTATCAATAAGGATAACTAAGTCCCAAAAGAGATCCGTTTGAGGGATAACCTCAAAAGTGCTGTCCTTCAGGACGTAGAAGGCAAAAGCACTTACCTATGGATCCAGCTGCAGGGCAGATAACAGCTACTTAGGTGTGACCGTTACTCCACTCCCTGTCAGGGACCTGTAGTAAAAGAAAGAACAAAGTAACCGACCCTGGCTTTCTGCAAAGGGGTAGCAAAGTATTAGAAGCAAAGCAAAGACTATCTCGCCACCTTCTGCTAAAAGCCACCACTACTCTTACTAAAGAGATTGACGTGGACACGGTTAGACCCCAATCCTTGCTTGCAGGGAATGGGGTGCTCTTTGCCTCCTCCTGCTGGCCAGGAGTTGAATATCCCACTAGTAATTGGAATGAAGTTGTGGACTCTCCAAGTCATAGGAAAGAAATATATACTACAAAGCTTTGAAAGTTAGTCTGAACATTGTCTTAGTTTAGGAAAGGTCCACTAAATGTGATTATTTCCCCCTTGCTTGCAGGGAATGGGGTGCTCTTTGCCTCCTCCTGCTGGCCAGGAGTTGAATATCCCACTAGTAATTGGAATGAAGTCGTGGACTCTCCAAGTCATAGGAAAGAAATATATACTACAAAGCTTTGAAAGTTAGTCTGAACATTGTCTTAGTTTAGGAAAGGTCCACTAAATGTGATTATTTCCCCCTTATGGAAACAAAATCCCTGCAGCTTTCCTTCTAATATTGTGGAAATAAAATGGAGATGGAGAATTGTTAAATGTAATTACAAGTTCAGAAAATGAACTCTATTCTCCTTCAAGATATAAATAATAATGTACATAATGGGATAAGAACTTAATTTATTAAAGTGTATATCTGGCAAAAAAAATCCAAATTGTTCTAAAATGAAGGCTCGGGTATGGATGAGAGCTTCAACAGGGGACTTAGAAATATAGTTTACTCCCAAATAACCACAGATTAATAAAAACGCACGTACTATACATGGTGTTGTTTAGGTAGACATAATGGGCCAGATTATGAGTGGAGCATTAACATTTGCGCACAAGCAATAAGATTATCGCTTGTCGGGTTTACAGTTGGTATTATGAGCTGAAAGTAAATGCGATCACTTGAGTGCAATCGTGATTTATGCTTGAATGATTACCGTGACTTCAGAGCCCTGGTTAACTGTTTTGTGAAACAAAAAAGTGTCACGAAACACATCAAAAAGACATCACAAAGTACAGTTACACTCATAATAACACTATCTAATAAGAATCATTACAAAATAAAATTGCACAATAAAGTTATAAAGGCTTAAAGATATCAGGTGTTAGAAAACAAAAAGGCAGCCAAAGTAAATATGTATATGTGTGTATATAATATATATATATATATATATATATATATATATATATATATATATATATATATATATATATATATATATGTGTGTGTGTGTGTGTGTGTGTGTATGTGTACATATGCATTTATATGTATTTAAAGACATATGAACAGATAAATACATATGTATACATATATAAGTGCACTGGAGCCTTTAACAGTCAATATGATATATGTATTTATAAATAGATATTCCTATGTATATCTATATATCTATACCTGTATATAATCTATATATATATATATATATATATATATATATATACACACACATATATATATATATATATATATATATATATATATATATATATATACTGTATATTGTTACCAAAAAAACATCAGATATATGTAGCAATATGTATTTATGAATAAATAGAACATACTCTGCTATGTGAAGAACATTGTAATATGCAATTGGGTTTGTGAGCGAGTTGGGTGGGTTTCTCTTTTTGCTCCATTGACTTCTTTGGTGGAATATGTGAACGTGCACGTGATATCCTAAGTTCGGCTTTTTGCGCCTGCTGGGTTAATCCGAGAGCGAAAACAGTTTACTTTCCACTCATATTACGAGCACAACCTGATGCGTGCAAAAAGCTTACTTCTAGCGCAGTTAACACTTGTGCGTGAGCATTAAATATCGCTCTACTTGTAATCTGGCCCATTATTAGGGCTAAACTCCACCTTCACTATACTGATACATTTAGTTAAAGGCAGAATATCACCTTGAGAAAGCATAGCTTTCTCACAGTAATTTACATTAGGAAGATAATTAAATTGTATGAAAGAAACATTTTCCGTTTTATGTCCCTTTAAGGTAATTGAAGAAAAAGGTTGCCAACTTTTATTGAAGAAAACAAGGGTGACCAAGAAATGGATTAATTATACAGTAGTTGCTGAAAAAAATACTTTATTTTACATGTTTTGTACAACAAAATTCTTCATGCAAATCATGTTCATATTCACTCAGTCTAACTTAATACTTTCAACACCTTTCTGCAAATACGTGAATTCTATTTCTCATTTATGGCACAGTGGGAGTAAAGGCAAAACAATGTCACATACATCAACATTATTAACTAAATAAGAATACAATATTAAATGTTTGTAATTAAGATTTTACATGTAAAATATAAGGGAGAAAAATGTTCTCAGAGTAGATAAATAAGGGAGCCTGGGAGATTGTAAAAAAGTTTGGAAAAATAAGGGAGCTCCCTGGATATAAATGAGGGATGGCAACTCTACTGAAGAAAATACAAGTATCACAGATATGTTTCTATGATAACAGCACATAAAAACAGACCATAGGCAGCAGTTTGTGTAGAGTTTACTAACTGCGATATTTGGAGCAACACATAATAGTGTATGATAATAATGACCAGCATATCACAGTAGTAATTAATGGCCAAGACACAGTAACAGGTAATGGTGAACAGGACACTGTGAGCAGGTACTATCCAGCACAACACAATATGAGGCATTGTTTAGCAGGACACTGTGAGAAGGTATTGGTCAGCAGAACACAATAGCAAGTAATGGCTAGCAGAACACAGTAGAAAGTAATGGCTAGCAGAGCACAGTAGAATAAAATGGCTAGCAGAACACAATAGAATAAAATGGCTAGCAGAACACACAAGAAGTTAATGGCTAGCAGAATACAGTAAAATAAAATAGCTAGCAGAACACAGTATAAGGTAATGGCTAGCAGAACACACTAGAAGGTAATGGCTACCAGAACACAGTATAAGGTAATGGCTAGCAGAACACAGTATAAGGTAATGGCTAGCAGAAATCAGTATAAGGTAATGGCAAGCAGAACACAGTATAAGGTAATGGCTAGCAGAACACAGTATAAGGTAATGGCTAGCAGAACACACTAGAAGGTAATGGCTACCAGAACACAGTATAAGGTAATGGCTAGCAGAACACAGTATAAGGTAATGGCTAGCAGAAATCAGTATAAGGTAATGGCAAGCAGAACACAGTATAAGGTAATGGCTAGCAGAACACAGTATAAGGTAATGGCTAGCAGAACACACTAGAAGGTAATGGCTACCAGAACACAGTATAAGGTAATGGCTAGCAGAACACAGTATAAGGTAATGGCTAGCAGAAATCAGTATAAGGTAATGGCAAGCAGAACACAGTATAAGGTAATGGCTAGCAGAAATCAGTATAAGGTAATGGCAAGCAGAACACAGTATAAGGTAATGGCTAGCAGAACACAGTATAAGGTAATGGCTAGCAGAACACAGTATAAGGTAATGGCTAGCAGAAATCAGTATAAGGTAATGGCAAGCAGAACACAGTAGAAGGTAATGTCTAGCAGAACACACTAGAAGGTAATGTCTAGCAGAACACAGTAGAAGGTAATGTCTAGCAGAACACACTAGAAGGTAATGTCTAGCAGAACACAGTAGAAGGTAATGTCTAGCAGAACACACTAGAAGGTAATGTCTAGCAGAACACACTAGAAGGTAATGTCTAGCAGAACACACTAGAAGGTAATGTCTAGCAGAACACAGTATAGGTAATGTCTAGCAGAAAACAGTATAAGGTAATGGCTAGCAGAACACAGTATAAGGTAATGGCTAGCAGAACACAGTATAAGGTAATGGCTAGCAGAAATCAGTATAAGGTAACGGCTACCAGAACACAGTATAAGGTAATGGCTAGCAGAACACAGTATAAGGTAATGGCTAGCAGAACACAGTATAAGGTAATGGCTAGCAGAAATCAGTATAAGGTAATGGCAAGCAGAACACAGTAGAAGGTAATGTCTAGCAGAACACACTAGAAGGTAATGTCTAGCAGAACACAGTATAAGGTAATGTCTAGCAGAAAACAGTATAAGGTAATGTCTAGCAGAAAACAGTATAAGGTAATGGCTAGCAGAAAACAGTATACGGTAATGGCTAGCAGAACACAGTAGAAGGTAATGGCTAGCAGAAAACAGTATAAGGTAATGTCTAGCAGAAAACAGTATAAGGTAATGGCTAGCAGAACACACTAGAAGGTAATGTCTAGCAGAACACACTAGAAGGTAATGTCTAGCAGAACACAGTATAAGGTAATGTCTAGCAGAAAACAGTATAAGGTAATGTCTAGCAGAAAACAGTATAAGGTAATGGCTAGCAGAAAACAGTATACGGTAATGGCTAGCAGAACACAGTATAAGGTAATGTCTAGCAGAAAACAGAATAAGGTAATGTCTAGCAGAAAACAGTATAAGGTAATGGCTAGCAGAACACACTAGAAGGTAATGTCTAGCAGAACACAGTAGAAGGTAATGGATTGCAGAACACAGTAGAAGGTAATGGCTAGCAGAACACAGTAGAAGGTAATGGCTAGCAGAACACAGTAGAAGGTAATATCTAGCAGAACACACTAGAAGGTAATGGCTAGCAGAACACAGTAGAAGGTAATGGCTAGCAGAAAACAGTATAAGGTAATGGCTAGCAGAACACTGTGAGAAGGTAATGGCTAGCAGAAAACAGTATAAGGTAATGGCTAGCAGAACACAGTAGAAGGTAATGGCTAGCAGAACACAGTAGAAGGTAATGGCTAGCAAACCACACTAGAAGGTAATGGCTAGCAGAACACAGTATAAGGTAATGGCTAGCAAACCACACTAGAAGGTAATGTCTAGCAGAACACAGTAGAAGGTAATGGCTAGCAGAACACGCTAGAAGGTAATGGCTAGCAGAAATCAGTATAAGGTAATGGCTAGCAGAACACAGTAGAAGGTAATATCTAACAGAATACAGTAGAAGGTAATGGCTAGCAGAACACAATAGAAGGTAATGGCTAGCAGAAAACAGTATAAGGTAATGGCTAGCAGAAAACAGTATAAGGTAATGGCTAGCAGAAAACAGTATAAGGTGATGGCTAGCAGAACACACTAGAAGGTAATGTCTAGCAGAACACAGTAGAAGGTAATGGCTAGCAGGACACAGTAGAAGGTAATGGCTAGCAGAACACACTAGAAGGTAATGGCTAGCAGAACACACTAGAAGGTAATGGCTAGCAGAACACACTAGAAGGTAATGGCTAGCAGAACACACTAGAAGGTAATGGGTAGCAGAACACAATATAAGGTCATGGCTAGCAGAACACACTAGAAGGTAATAGCTAGTAGAATGGCTATTAGAACACAGTAGAAGGTAATGGCTAGCAGAACACAGTATAAGGTAATGGCTAGCAGAAAACAGTATATGGTAATGGCTAGCAGAACACACTAGAAGGTAATGTCTAGCAGAACACAGTAAAAGGTTATGGCTAGCAGAAAACAGTAGAAGATAATGGCTAGCAGAACACACTAGAAGGTAATGGCTAGTAGAACGGCTATTAGAACACAGTAGAAGGTAATGGCTAGTAGAACACAGTAGAAGGTAATGGCTGGCAGAACACTATGAGCAGATTGAACAAGCAGGTATATGGTCAGACAGAAAATTACATATTGCATAGGCAAACATCTCAAAGATGCTTCTGTTCTTAAAAAAGTGTGAGGAGATTACTGTTAGACTGCAAAGCACAGAGAAAACATAAATTATGCTTACCTGATAATTTCATTTTCTTCTGAAGGGAAGAGTCCACAGCTGCATTCATTACTTTTGGGAATTCAGAGCCTGGCCACCAGGAGGAGGCAAAGACATCCCAGCCTAAGGCTTTAATACCTCCCCCACTTCCCTCATCCCCCAGGCATTCTGCCAAGGGAACAAGGAACAGTAGGAGAAATATCATGGTGAAAAAAGGTGCCAGAAGAACAAAACATTTACAACCACCTCATAGAGATAAAAACACGGGTGGGAGCTGTGGACTCTTCCCTTCAGAAGAAAATGAAATTATCAGGTAAGCTTAATTTATGTTTTTCTTCTTAAAAGGGAAGAGTCCACAGCTGCATTCATTACTTTTGGGAAAACAATACCCAAGCTAGAGGACACTGAATGCAAATAACGCGTGGGTACAAAAGGTGGCCCCTTCAAAAGGCACCACAGCCTGAATTACTCAACACCCCCCCCCAAAAAAAAAAGTACAAACGACGCCGAGAAAAACCCAAGCCCAGGTAACTGCCGATCAGTTACACCACCGGCAAAGCTGAACTAGAACACTCAAACCTAGAGTCCGTCAGGTCCAAACAACCACCCCACGGGACACGACATCCATGAAGGTACCCGGCTAAAGATAAGGACCTCATCTGCCCCCCAAAAGAGAACCCGAGACCATGAATATCCAAAGGAACTTTTCCCACTCAACACCTAGAAAGCAACCCATGGTCGTCTGTACAAAGGCAACGCCCCGGGAGACAAACTCCCTAGAACACAAGGACCCAAAAAGAAGGATCCATACACAGGGAACATGTCCTCAAAAGGACTCAAGGAACCGCTCATTTCCCCCAATCCCATACCATACAGTACTCCAGGAAACCCATGAGTCCTCCAATGCTCCATAACATATATAGATCTGGAGGCTAGATAGGCGGAGACAGCAGGAACAGGATAAATATCCCAGCAGCTAGAACAGAGCTCTCCCAGAGAAACTCAAATCGTCTGAACAGGAACTCTCAAAGACCAGCATCCAAAAGGAAGGCTGACCCTATCGCTAACTCAAAACCTCCTAGAAGGCGCGTCAAGCTAGTTAGCATCCAGACAAAAGCAAGTAGCTGGATACACCACACTAAGTAAATCGCTGTGGATGGTTCCAACTGTAAACCACCAAGGGCCTACACCGAATAGCGGCTCCAAGAAGCACCCCCTCCCAGCACCAATCGCTGGTATAAAGGAAAGGGCCAACAGCAGAAATGGTCAACATTGCGTAGAGTAACCAATTCCTAACCTTCATTCCGGATAACAGTCCCAGCCCAAAGGCTAGTCAAAAGACCGAAGACAAGAGTCCCAGACTACAGGAGAGAGAGGATCAACGAGGAACAAACTCCCCTGTTAGACCGCTGCTGCAAACGGCATGCTACCGTGAGTCAGAGAAACATTGTGATCGGGTACGAGACCCCCTACACACAGTCATGGGCAAAAAAAGGGCACACTTCCCAAGGGAAGAAGTCCCCCAAAAGCCTCAGCATCCATATATTGGATACACATAGAAGCCCCCACTGGAGCAAAACCCTCAGTCTCCTGCTGCAGGAATAGAGGAACCAGACACTGCATCACAGTTCCTCTCCCAGGAACCTGAAACACAGGAAGGGAAAAAACCCTGCAAGGCAGGACCAAGGACCCCCAGGACTCCACGATACTAAGGTAATTCCGAACCCGGAGAACCCAAACCCTACTCTGGAAGAGAAGGGAATGAACAACGGGAAAAAAAACCCTACCATAGAGGTGAGAGCCCTTGGCCACAATGCCAACCCAGATGAAAAGCACCTGGAGTCTACATGAACATCGTGAATGCACCAGAAGACAGGTAGGGGCCCGTCAGAAAGGCCTAAAGCCTGAGCCACAGTCACAAAGGCATCACTCCCAGAGCCCCAGTCCCTACGAAGGGGGCTCACTGGACCACAACTTCAAGTGAGAAACTAACCGCCCACACCCATCCATGGAGAGACGTGGACCAAGGCCAGGGTTATCGACAATGGAAGATGAAAAGATCCAATCTCGGAGAGAACCCTAAACTGCCTCCTCCAAGGAGGAGTGCACCTCTAAAGTTCGTACACCTGGCGATCTAGATAGCCTTAAACTCAAGAGTCACAAAGGACTCCTGAAAAGTCTGAGAATCAGCATCCAGTGAAATGGATTGCAAGAAATCTCGTAGGCAATCGGTAACACATGATACACACACAGGCAGGGTAACATCAATACCCGAAGGAAATGATAATCCAGGGCCCTGCTTGCCATCTCAGAGAAGTAACGCAAGGCATCACCCACAAAACTGCAAACGGAGTATCAAGGAAAAAAGGACAACTGCCTGACCCTCGAAGATGTACCCAACCTTGACACTGCTACTGACAAGCCCCAAGGCTAGCGTAACATTGAGGACGAAACACACCCGAATGGCAAAGACCGTAGTCCAACTGCGGGTATTAGCTGGAATAGACGACAGTCAGAGAGCTTGAAAAAGCTATTATTCAAGAAAAACTACCTTGAGTCAGCAAACGTTGGAGCTTCATCTCCCACAAAAGGCAGGGAACCCCTGCACACCACCTCCCAGAGTAACATAACTCGGAACAGAGTAAAACATGCCCACACACCCGACCAGACGATCCCCCCCAAAAGTGGGGAAGGATGAAGCTCCGCCATCGCAAGAAAGAGCGCATTTGGCTAATGAGTCAGCATCCAGAAGAACCTTGAGTGAAAACCAAAAGTTATTCACCAGGCACATCAGACCAAACAGGTTACACACATCTCCCAACTTCCATTTAAAGGAAATAACGGTTTTAAGTCTCAGGGACCTGAAAAACCTAGAGTCATCTGCAGAAAGCAGAATCATAGCCCAGGCGAGTAGCTCGAACCGACCATCCTTAGAGTGGTACGCACAACCCTCCGTCCGGAGAAGTTGCATATAAACCACAGGCTCATACATCAGTAGGATCCGAGTTTCCCCAGAAGGCCGAACTGAATCAGGCAATCCCATGCTTGATGGGCCTAGGTTAACAGAGCACGGACAGTATCGGAGAAATACTTCACTTGGGAGATATAAATGAGACAGCGCCATAGAAATGGCCATGCGGAACTGTGCCATAACCTCCGGCGGAAACAAGCCACTCTCCAGAGAAGGAGTGAAGGCCATAGGGACACCTGCGTGCGTAGCCGGGAAAGGGTCTTGGGCACGCGCCTCACAGGTCATAGAAACCTCGGAGGCAGATGGCTCAACGCACTCTAAGCTCCCAGCCTCAGGAGAAGTGAGTACTCTAGAACGGCACCCGGAACATAACTGATGGGCATTAATTACCCGGGCCATTTCATATTCATCACAAGACACATCCTCAGTATCGGAGGCATCCATGTCGTGCATATCAGAATCCTCCATAATCTTGGGATTACAAAAATACAAAATTAACTGGCACACTTTGACACCCCCAATGGCTGGGGCACTCACCACCTCCTGTGAACCAGACAACCCACTAGCAAGACTCTCTGGGTCACACACAGTCAGCATATGGAAGTAAAAAAAACAACGTAACCATACTCGTCATGAGGTGCACCGTGCCAATCACAAAAAAGGGCGCGCAATCTTGAGAGATCGTGTCCTAATAGAAGGCCGTTATGTTCCGTAAAGGCAGAGAGCCTAAGTATAGCTACATATTGCAGATGGAACCACATAACAAACATGATTAAAGTCCCACCTGTTCAATAACCCCCCTCAGGAGATATTAGCCCATGATTCCTATTTAGGATAAAAGGAGTCCCACTGGGACCCTACCTTGTTTCTTTAATAATACATCTCATATTGAAATAAAATGAAACAATATTACCAGAATCTATGCCGTGGAACAGGAACACGGCCCTTCAAGTGTGACAGATAGTAGCCTCGCTTCTGACATGGACTTGAGTGAAGAAAGGTAGGCAGCGAAACTCGTCAACGCTGATTACCAAAGAGCTGTTAATATGAGTCGGGATGGGTTCGCAGGAAAACTCTCCATGCATCTCCGGACCCTAACTTTCATCCATGCTCTCGCTGAGAGGCTGACAGGATTACTTAAAACTCCAGTCCCATTGTGAAGAGTACTACCCTCCATAAGACACTAACTCAAACTTCTGTACACTTCTCTGCCAACCTCCTGTGACGAAAGCCAAAGAATGACGGTGGGATGAGGGAAATGGGAGAGGAATTTAAGCCTTTGGCTCGGGTGTCTTTGCCTCCTCCTGGTGGCCAGGTTCTGAATCCCCAAAAGTAATGAATGCAGCTGTGGACTCTTCCATTTTAAGAAGAAAATGTATTCAATCACATAAGCAGAGCATAAGACATCTTGCCCTTTTCCAGTTTGCCATGCTCATTGCAGTCCTTGTTCTAATATAGGACATAAACATTTACATTTTCAAGAGACCATGTTTAGGAAGAAGAAGTGGCAAACAATTTCAAATATAGGTATAGGCATACCAGGGCCGTTTCTAGAGAATATAGCTCCCAGTGCAAAAATTCAAAATGTGCCCCCCCCCCCCACCCAATTCTACCTACCAATGCGCAAAGCCACACATCACATACTAATACACCTCCCAAATCATAGGCACAGGTCAGAGATAGAAAACTTACAGACCTTTATTCAGAGACACAGATTTACATACACTCACTACACCCACAGATACATTCACTACACATTTGTGGGACAGATGTGTCAAATAAGTATATAGAGACACACACATTTAATAATATGGAGTTAAAAACAAACATATAAAACACACACATTCATATGTCTCATCATATGTTTTTAACCCAATGATAAACCCAAATCATGTAAACTTTAATAAACATACTTATAACATTACCATAAGAAAAAAAATAAACCTAAACAAACCATCAAGTGTTTTACTGTGTGCAGAATTCATGTAAAAGCATGCATAATTTTATGAATTTACAAGAGTCATGTGCACTAGCACTACATACCTACATATACATACACACTCACAAGCATATATACACATACATACACACATATACATACACACACACATATACACACATATACATACATGCACACACACATATACATACACACATACACACACATATACATACATGCACACACACATATACATACATGCACACACACATATACATACATGCACACACACATATACACACATGTACACACACATATACATACACACACATATACATATACATACACACACATATACATACATGCACAAATAGATATACATACACACACAGATATACACACATACATATACATACATGCACACACACATACACACACATATACATACATGCACACACATATACATACACACACATATACACACATACACACACATATACATACATGCGCACACACACATACATACACACACATATACATACATGCACACACACATATACATACACACATATACACACATGCACACACACATATACATACATGCACACACATATACACACATGCACACACACAAATATACATACATGCACACAAAAATATACATACACACACAGTTACACACGCATATACATATATGCACACACACATATACATACACACACATATACATACATGCACACACACATATAGATACACACACATATACACACACATATACATACACACACAAACATATACATACATGCACACACACATATACATACACACACACATACATACATGCGCACACACACATATACATACACACACATATATATATATACATGCACACACACATATACATACATGCACGCACACACACAATGTCTGCTCCTGACGTGTAACCATAAAAAGGGGGTTTTATTTCTGAGTTTAGCTTCCAAATCTTGACAAATGGATTTGCATTTAGCAATGCTCAGGGCATTTCATAGAATATTGAAATACAACACATATTGTCTGTTGAGATATATATATATATATATATATATATATATTACTCACCAATACCCTGACAAGTCTCTATAATAGCTCCCAAAAAGAGAAGAAGAGAAAACACAAAATGTCACAAAAGAAGTAATACGTTCCTTCAAATGCCCAGTGTGTATTCACATGGAACAGAGCAACAACATTCTCAGGATACCAAATATGCCATATGATTACAGGATCATATGCTGCCCTCTCTCCAGTATTCTGGATAAATGGCTAAGACTTAATGTGTATTTAACAGATTTATTAAAATACAATACTATATATAAAATAATAAAAGCAATTTAAAAAAAAAATAAAGGAAAATCAAATACATCAAATGCCAAAGAACCATTAAAGAATGTCTGAACTCCTTAACACATGTTGGCCACAGATCAGAATTTAGAAGCTTTAAGGGACACAGATCAATATTTTAGAAGCCTCAATGGCCACAAATAAATGTATGGCTACCCACAAATTGTAATTTATTTCCTAAAAATGTCCAGTGGCACAGGCCCTGATCTAGGTAAGGTTGTAGGATACTCTCTATCTGCTGTTCTCTCCTATAGAATTCTCCAAAGCGTTCCAAACAAAGTCAGGCTGATTAAACTGTACTTTGTTACAGAGTAACGCTTTGCTTTTGTTTTTAATAAATGTTTTTAGACTTTACATCTGCCACTTATTTCACCTATTTGCTCCTGTGAGTGGAGCTTGTCTTATCACTTCTTCTTGCCAGTGGGAACCTTAGCCAGCAAGCCTGACTTTGTTTGGAATGTTCCACCCCTTGTGCTCCAGTACCAGATGTGATTTGACCTGTCCACAACTTTGGGATTTGAAGTACGTCATGGCTGAACACTGGCTGTTTTCCAGTGCAGTTTGTGAGTCTGACGGGTGACTCCGAGGATCCGGCCTATTTACTTGGAACATGGTTGTGCTATCCTGCATGTAAGTAGATCATATATTCTTACCATCATATACCACTCTAGTGTGGTTGTCTACCCTATCAGACGCCTTCTCTTTCTCTTACTTTACTTCAAGATTATTTGCAGATAGACCTCAACTGTAAACACTTTTCAAATATTTTTTTTTTTAAAAGATAAACTAAGTTATGTGAAAATCAACATGAGAAAGGGATAACATATACAATACTTAAAGGCTTTTAAGTGGTGTGTTTCTGGACTGTACATTTAGCTAAGAAAAATCTTTTAAATGTTAAATTTGTACACTGATTTTTTAAATGCAGCCATTAATTCCTAGGGAGAAGCAGTTACACATTTACATAATTATTGTTTCCCACTGGAATAAGAACAGTATTTCCTATGAATCAGTATCGATAAGGCAAATTAAAGGGATAGGAAAGTCAAAATTAAACTTGCATGATTCAGGAAGAGCATGTCATATGAATTCACTTCTATGTTGAAATGTGCTTTGTTCTCTTGGTATCCCTTGTTGAAAAAGAATAGGCACATATCCTACACTAGTGGGAGCTAGCTGCTGATTGGTGCCTGAACACCTTTGTCTCTTGTGATTGGCTAACTAGATGTGTTCAGCTAGCTGCCAGTAGTGCAGTGCTGTTCGTTTAGCAAAGGATAACAAGAGAATGAAGCAAATTTGATAATAGAAATAAATTGGAAAGTCGCTGGAAATTGTATGTTCTATCCAAATCATGAAAGAAAATTTGGGGGTTTCCTGTCCCTTAACGACGTACAGGGTATATTATACAAAAAACGGTTGTTAAACGACCAACGACTGTACGTCGTCAGGGGTTTCAAGCGATGGAAGTGATCCTGATCGCCTCCAGCCACTTTCAAGGTATTGCCGTGATGCCTCGATATTAAGGCATCACTGCAATACCTTTTTTAGCACACCAATGCAGAGGTGGGTGGGAGCAGCTGCAGGGAGGCGGGTGGATGGCCGATCGCTAAACTAGTTCTGGCCGCTGTTCGGGAAGGGGGGCGCGCGACCGATCTGTGCCTAAGTGAGAGGGAGATGGAGGGGGAAATAGTTGTTTGGAATGGGATCTGGGAGGGGGAGGATATTGAGGGGGCAGCTACACTATGGAAAATGGGGTAAAATAAAAATAATTAAAAAAAAATGAGCAAGTTTGTTAAGAAACTGGGTACTGGCAGGCAGCTGCCAGTACCTAAATTGGCCATAAATAGGAAGAAGGGGGAGTTTAAGAGAGCTGTTTGGGGGGATCGTGGCAGTTGGGGGTTAGGGGGAACCTACACTGCAGAAACTATTTATATATATTTTTTTAAAATGCTTAAAAAAAAAAAAAAAGGCTTTCATTTTAATACTGGCAGACTTTCTGCCAGTACTTAAGATGGCTGTGACAATTGTGGGATGGGGCAGGGAAGAGAGCTGTTTGTGAGGGGTCAGGGAGGGATCAGGGGGTGGGATGTGTCAGGTGGGAGACCGATCTCTACACTAAAGCTTAAATTAAACCTACAAGCTCCCTACAAGCTACCTAATTAACCTCTTCACTGCTGGGCATAATACAAGTGTGGTGCGCAGCGGCATTTAGCTGCCTTCTAAATACGAAAAAGCAACGCCAAAGCCATATATGTCTGCTTTTTCTGAACAAAGGGGATTCCAGTGAAGCATTTACAACCATTTGTCCCATAATTGCACAAGCTAATTGTAAATAATTTCAGTGAGAAACCTAAAGTTAGCAAAAAAGTTAACAATTTTTTTAATTTGATCGCATTTGGCGGTGAAATGGTGGCATGAAATATACCAAAATGGGCCTAGATCAATACGTTGGGTTGTCTACTACACTACACTAAAGTTAAAATTAACCCTACAAGCTGTTTGTAAATAATTTCAGTGAGAAACCTAAAGTTTGTAAAAAATTATTGATTTTTTTTATTTGATCGCATTTGGCGATGAAATGATGGCATGAAATATACCAAAATGGGCCTAGATCAATACTTTGGGTTGTCTACTAAAACAAATATAGACATGTGAAGGGATATTCAGGAATTCCTGACAGATATCAGTGATCCAATGTAACTAGCGCTAATTTTGAAAAAAATGGTTTGGAATAGCAAAGTGCTACTTGTATTTATTGCCCTATAACTTGCAAAACAAGCAAAGAACATGTAAACATTGGGTATTTCTAAACTCAGGACAAAATTTAGAAACTATTTAGCATGGTTGTTTTTTGGTGGTTGTAGATGTGAAACAGATTTTGGGGGTCAAAGTTAGAAAAAGTGTTTTTTATTTCCATTTTTTCAACATATTTTATCATTTGTTTTATAGTAAATGATAAGATATGATGAAAATAATGGTATCTTTAAAAAATCCATTTAATTATGAGAAAAACGGCATATAATATGTGTGGGTACAGTAAATGAGTAAGAGGAAAATTACAGCTAAACACAAACACCGCAGAAATGTAAAAATAGCCCTGGTCCCAAACGGTCAGAAAATGGAAAAGTGGTCTGGTCACTAAGGGGTTAAAGTATTTTGTATAAATAAATAAAAACTGTTGTAATCACAGGGGGGAGCACGATGGCCCAAAAGAAATGTAAATATTAACTTTGTGACTAGAAATAAATTATCGATAAATTGACAACAGTGAATAAAATACTTTCCCCAAAAACAGTTTGAAATTCAATTTCATCTGTGACCTAGTATAAATGATATTGTATGTGTACTTCACACATAGGGTTATCCAATAGCTATAATAATCTTAGTAGCAGGACTTGGTAATCACAAGATTACATAAAACACATGCACCTGATATAAAAGGCTCATGAGACATTACTTATACAGATGTTTCATATTTGCTGTTTTATGATGACCATAACTGGGGAAATATGATGATCGTGTTATGCATACCAACAAAAGAATGGTATGTTCCCTGATGTCACTATATAGCAACTTATTGTGGCCATAAAATGAACAATGAAGACAAATTAATAATGGGCAACTTCATAGTCTGATGTCACAAAGAAGACTGGGCTGAAGAATCTTATCCCTGTGACAGTGGTGTAAATAATCAATGTCCACATTCTGTTCTTTGAGGGCCACAAAGAGCGCAGGATTTCATTAACCCCCTGCATGTGGCTTATACATAACTGAACATGATTAAATCACATATGCTCAAGAAGAAAGATTCTGGCCAGCTCACTGCCCTGGGGAAGGACTCTAAATACCTTTAATATTTTAGAAATTACATTTCAAATTATAATAGATGTAAGTAAAATACAATTGAGGATTTATGTTCAGTTCTATACAAATACTACAAAACATGCTGAATTTGCAGTTGTGAATTGTAACATTGAATACAAATGTTTCTGGATAGTTAATAAATTTGCATCAGGAAGTTAGTATTCCATATCAGAAAACTAGTTCCTAACCAAACAGCCACATGTAACATTTCTGTGTGAGATTGTCAGATTCATATTTCAACTAGGTTTGCAATGGTGCTAAGGAAGATGACCCGTAATTGCATATAAACGCATTGACCTCCCATCTGGCCTTTCAATAAACTAGAATTAGGATTTATGAATTGCATTTTGCATCAACTAAGGTGCTGGTAGCAAAATCACAGTTGAATTACACTTGCTGACATCATGAGGGCAGCTAAATTATGCCACTATTCAGCTTTAACTGTTTCAGAACAATTGTAATCCTCATTAAAGGGACAGTCTAGTCAAAATTAAACTATATATATATATATATATATATATATATATATATATACATATATAAATATAGGGAATGTCATTTTAAACAACTTACTTATCAAATTTGTTTTTTTCTCTTGGTATTCTTTGTTGAAAGCTAAACCTAGGTAGGCTCATGCTAATTTCTAAGGCCTTAAAGGCTGCCTCTTATCTCAGTGCATTTTGACATTTTTTTACAGCTAGATAGCGCTAGATCAAGTGTGCCATATAGATAATATTGCGCTCACTCCCGTGGAGTTACCTAGGAGGCAGCACTGATTGGCTACAATACAAGTCTCTCAAAAGAACTGAAATAAAGGAGCAGTCTGCAGAGGCTTAGATACGAGGTAATCACAGAGGTAAAATGTATACTAATATAACAGTGTTGGTCATGAAAAAACTTTGGAATGAGTAATAAAGGGATTATCTATCTTTTTAAACAATAAAAATTCTGTTTGTTTAGACTTCTAAACTAGCATTTTATGTAGTGTAGATATATATATATATGTATGTATATATATATATATATATATATATATATATATATATAGTTGTCCAATAAAAGACTGCACTCGCTGGGCTTCAATAAAAAAATAACTTTTCTTAATTCATACTTAAAAAAGGGAAAAGAGCATGACATGTAGATGCCCTACTGGCATCTTTATCAAATGTCCCCAAGTCTCAATGTAGAAACATCACCAGGGTGATGCCCCAAAGAAGTCAATCTAAAAATGCAAATGTTCAGGGTTTTATAGCCCCTCTTGTGTGAGCAATTGGTGAGTTGAAACTCATACAGCTGTGTACAATCAGAGTTGGTGCTCTGTCAGCAATTTTAGTCATCCATCTCACTGTCGGATAAAAGTCTCGTATGATTGGATCGAACCGTTAATCACATGGGCCAATGCTTGAAGTGAAACAAACAGCCACATGGTTAATTAGCATATCCATGTCACTGCCATGTAGCCACACCCCTCAGAAGCACATCATAATGCTAGGTATCAAAGCAGGTCTGTAGAAATAGAAGCAAATGGAGATCTTGTCACTTATGGTAGAGAGATTAACCATTGTGATGATAATCCATTAAAGATAAAGTGAAGGATGTCAATATGAATGTATTAACGCTGCTCTCAATCAATAAAAGGTCCAAAGTCCAGTTTTATGTTAAGTCCCTTAGGGGACACATTGTCCAGCATAAATATCCATCTGGACTCCAATTGAAGTAACATCATAGCGCGGTCCCCACCTCTCTTTTGGCGAGGAACATGGTCGATTACCATGCTGCTCAGGCTTGGCAGGTTGTGCTTATGTGTGACGAAATTACGTGCCACAGGAAGATCTGATTCTCCCTTCTTCAACGCCTCCCTGATGGAGAATCTGTGGTTGGCCATTCTTTCTTTAAAAGTAGTTGTAGTTTTAACCACTCAAAAAAGGGAACATGGGCAAATGAGTATATAAATGACAAAAGTACTGCTGCATGTGATTTGATACCGAATGGAGTATCGTTTGTTCTTGTGTGGATGTTGAAAAGAATCTTCAACATGCATGCTATTACATGTGACACAGTCTCCACAGCGGAAGCACCCTACTCTTGTAGATTTAAGCCAGGTTTCCTTCGGGTAACATTTTTTAGGGTCTGTTTTGACTAACAGGCCACAGACGTTCCTTGCTCTGCGGTATACCAGCCCTGCTGGTTTATGTTTCCAGTTAGCAAGACTTTTGTCAGTCCCCAAAATGTCCCATCTAGACATAAAGATTGTTGTAGGGTAGAGTGTATAGGGGTATATGTAGTCACAAAGTTGAGCTGTTGGTTTTTGGGCATCGGTTCATTTGTTTTAGATGTCAGTAACATGTCCTGTGTACAATGATCCAATCTGTTTCTTGCGGCCTTAATGTCCTTTTTCATAGCCCCTCTGTTCAAGTTTATCACATATAGAGTCAAGCTGGGTTGTTAGTAGCTTTGGTTCGGAGTTGTTTCTGACTACTCTCATGAGCTGTGAGGAGATTACCCCCATTTTCTGGTGTCAAGGGTGATAGCTGGATGCTAATAGTAGAGATGTTCTGTCAGTTGTCTGAGTATAAAGAGGTACCAAATCTAACTCCCTTGTCATGTCTGACTTTAAAGATATTGAGATCAAGGAAATGTATTTCATTCTGATCAAATTCTATCTTGAATCAAATGGGAGAATCTCTATTGTTCAATTCATGTACCCAATCCATTAGAGTCTCAAAGCTATCCCTCCAGAGAAGAAACAGATCATCAATATATTGTGTGTAAAAAAATTATGTTTGTGTGGTGTAGGGGTTTTATTACTTCCAGCTCATACCACTGCATGAAAATATTGGCATAAACTGGTGACATATTTGACCCCATGGCAGTTCCTGGCGTCTCAAGGTAATAGCTGTTCTCAAAGCTGAAGTAATTTTTGGTCAAACAGTGTTCAATTAGTTCCAGGAGGAATTCTAAGGACGGGCCCTTATTGTCATGGTTCTCAGTGACTATGGACCTGACAGCTTCCAAACACTATTGATGGGAAATAACAGTATATAGGCTGTCAACGTCCATAGTCACCAATATGTCACCTTCCTAAAGAATTTAGAAGTCCCTTAATTTCCTGATTATAGCAATGGAATCCTGTAGATATGAGAAAGAATTTCGTACAACCGGTTGAAGATAAAAGTCTATGTATTTGGCTACTCCTGACAGTATAGATTCCCTGGATGAGACTATCGGCCTTCCGGGGGGAGAGGTAATCTTTGGTAAAAGATATAATAGAGGTGTTTGGGGAAAATCTGTAGTGAGAAATTCACTTTCCTGTGTTGTGATGTAATTCATTTGTAGAGCAAAATGAATGGTCTTGTCAATAAGTTTTTTGTATTGACTAGTGGGATTTGAAGGTAATCTCTTGTATGTGGACACATCTGATAGTTGGCGTAGAGCCTCTAGCCTATAGTCATTATAATCTTGTATCACTATAGCACCACCCCTATGATATTTCTACATTTAGACTTGGGGACATTTGATAAAGATGCCAGTAGGGCATCGAAATGTCATGCTCTTTTCCCTTTTTTAAGTATGGATTAATAAAAGTTATTTTTTTATAGAAGCCCAGCGAGTGCAGTCTTTTATTGGACAACTGCATTACCTCTGACCGTGCAACCTGGCTGCTGCATTACTAAGTTGTTTACTAGGAGAGCAAAATTACCTTGGGAACATACTGTATGTATGTATATATATATATATATATATATATATATATATATATATATATATATGAGAAACTGCAATTGTTTAGCTCAAAACCTGTCAGTTTTAAATCGGTTGATGTCTACCTGCCACACACACAGTAAGGGACCTATTTATGATGGTGTGAGCAGACATGATTCGATATAGTGGATCATGTCCGCTGCACATCGAACATGGCCCTGTCATAAGATGCCAAATTTGCTACAAGTCAGTTTGCAAAATTTCTGCCTTACTAGATCTGCCCCGGTTAACTGTAGGTGCTATTATTGTGAAGTGTAAGCATCTAGGAGCAACAGCATAACAGCTATGAAGAGGTTAACCATGCAAACTCACAGAGCAGGGTTGCCAAGTGTAGAATCACATAATCATCTGCTTCATCACTCACTACAAAGTTCTAAACTATCTCTGGAAGCAACATCAGCACAAGGACTGTGCGTTAGGAGGTTCATGAAATGGGTTTCCATGGCTGAACAGCTGTACACAAACCTCATACCAAAATACACAATGCCAAGCATTGGCTGGTGTGATGTAAAGCACATTGCCACTGAACTCTGAAGCAGTGGAAACGTTCCCTGGAGTGGTGAATTACACTTAATATTATGGTAGTCTGATGAAAGAATCTGGGTGTGGTGGGTCCAAGGAGAATGCTACCTACCAGAATGCATAGTGCCTACTGTAAAATGTGGGGGAGGAGGGATAATAGTCTGGGACTGTTTTTAATGGTTGGGGCTAGGCCTCTTAGTTCCAGTTAAGGGACATCTTATTGCTAAATGATACAAAGACATTTTAGACGATTGGGTGCTTCCAACTTTTGTGGCAACAGTTTGGGAAAGGCCCTTTCCTGTTCCATCATGACTATGCCCCTGTGCCCAAAGCGAGACCCATGAATACTTGGTTTGACAGGTTTGGTGTGGACTGTGGAGGAACTCTAGAGGCCTGTACAGAGCAACCCCATTAAACACCTTTGGGATGATGTTAGACATCAGTGCCTTACCTCATAAATGTTCTTTTGGCTGAAAGGGCACAAATTCCCACAGACACACTCCAAAGTCTTGGGGAAAGCCTTCTTCAGACTGTGACAGTTATAGCTGAAAAGGGGAGGGGGGCAACTTCATAATAATGCCCATTGTTGTGGAATAGGATGTCCAACAAGCTCATATAGGTGTTAAGGTCATGTGTCCACATACTTTTTATATATAAAGCGAGCGTATATAGAGGTTTTTTCAAGAAGTCTACTATAGAATGCTTGGTATAGTACCTAAGAATGTAAGTATAATTGTGCCTTAAATGTTAAAGGGGTTACTGTACATCACTATGGAGGCAATATACTAATGTACAGTATATACTTTGCTGTGATTATGCATGCAGCATGGTGAGATGGTACTGCCCTGAAGCCCTAACTTCAATAGAAGCTGTGGACAGTGCGGGCCATTAAACTCACTGCCCCCGGTGCACTAATGATCAGGTCTGTACACCAGTGTTTGCCAGTCTGCTGCAGCGCCACCCTTTGTTCTTGTAAAAGCCCATACAAACTATGAGGTGACAGAGAGGTAAGAAGCAGAGGTCGTAAGTCTTCTGCTTCTTAGATTGCGGTAAGCAGGCTCAGCCAGGGCTCCAAAGTAGAGTTCACAATTTAGTACATCGAGCCCTATATGTGGATTGTGCTTCTTTTGAGGAACATCTTCCAGGAATGTGGGAGTTCTGTAGCCAGCAGCTAAACAGATATTGATTGTATAATAGAGAGAGATGGATATAGCTAGGTAGAATATAAGTACTAAATTTGCCATAAGGTTTTTTTTCGCCTATTATAAAAATATTTTACTATATTAGTTTTTAAAAATTTCACTTGTTACAGTTTGGATTCCATAGTTGTTAAATTACAAGGTAACATTCAAGAAATTGAAGAAATTAATATATTGTTTATTATTGGGAATACACATTTTGCACCAGATTTACTATACACATACACACAAATATATTTTGCATCATATTACATCAGACCTTATCTCTAATAGCCATGTGCCACATCAATATAGTCTTCTGACATCCACATGCAAATATAGAGCCCTGATTCTGCTTTCCCATGATAGTCACGTAAGGCCACTGGTTCTGCATCCCATTGTGAGCCCCATGGCTCTGCAGTATTCTGTCATCCAAGTGCAATATGAAAGCCTTGATTCTACATCCCCTTCAGCCACATTAAACATTGCAAAAAATGTTTTTTGCTATGCATAAGTAAACTTATTAAGGGAGATCCAATTCTGAGTTTATTTACCCTTTAAATGGAATGGCCTCTCCAATCCTTTTTAGACTTTATATAGCCTATACATTACAACTTGTGCGTGTGTATAAGCAAATCCTTTTTATGACAAATGAGTTGTTAACTGAATCATACAGCGGCCACTGTAATTCATTATTAAAGGGACAGGAAAATATTTTTCTTTTCTTTTCAGATATGTGCAGCCACAAATCAGCAAATAGCACACAGGTGCTGAGCCTAGCTAGCTATGCTTTTCTATAAATAATGAGGAAAATTAGATACTAGGAGTTAATTGGAAAGGTGTTTAAAATTGTATGCTCTATCTGAATCATGAAATGAAAAAAATGGGTTTCCTGTGCCTTAAAGTTTTTAAGTTCTGTATAAGTAGATAAAACATTGACCCCAATCTAATATTCTTTTTTGATATTTTCCTTTTTATGAGGTCAATGTTTCTTTTTTTCAAGCTTTTAGTATAAAATTGGATTATTATTTTTTTACTTTCATTTGCACATATCCTTGAATCTTATCTTTAGTTTATGGATCATTCCCAGCTTTATTACATAAGGTATCTGTTCAATTTTTTGCTCTCAACATTTTATTAACAGCCTTTGAACAGTTTGTAGCTTATTTATATCTTTCTGCAGATTTGTTCCTAAAACTGTACACAATATTTAAGATAGGCCCAATTAGTGATCTTCAAAAGGGACATAAGATTTTAGATTTTCAGCAGCTAATACCTCTTGGACTCACGTATAATGAAATTGTGTAACATTGTATTTTTTATTATTATCGGTTATTTGTAGAGCGCCAACAGATTCTGCAGCGCTATAAGCAAAAGGGGAGTATTTATGTGAATATATTCTAATATATTTGTACTGCATATTTCTTTTGAAGGGACATGTTTTTTTCTTTGATAGATAACCACTACGGAATGTTCAAAAAGTGACTAAAGAACTGACCAAGATAGGAGTATACCTGTATTTATTACTGTTGGATGTCAAACGTTTTGTGTGCTCATACCAGTGTAGGACATGTTTTATAGGGTTATAAGAATTCACCGTATAAAAGATTTACATTGGGTTTGCTTAGGGCAAGTCATAATTCTCTATCACTCTATGGGCTAGATTACAAATGGAGCACTAAATTATTGTGCTCCCGGAAACGGGCCAATTTGCCTGTTTGCGGGAGCACAATAATTAGCCAGCTATTACCAGTGGCTGGTTATTGCTACTACAACCCCCTGTTAATAATTAGCACTCCGAAAATTAACCAGAGATTAGATCATTAGTTTTCTAAAAGTGTGCCAAATGCCCTCAAAATCAAGGGCATTGTATTTTTTTTTATTTTAAAAAAAAAGTAGCACTTTTATTTAATAAAAAAAAAACTGCACTGAGCAGTTCTGGGGCTTTAAAGTTGGTGGGAGTGAGGTGTTTGAAAAAAAAAAAAAAAGGCACTGAAAAGTGCCTTTACTTTGTGATCTATGGGAACGGTGGGTTCCCATAGACCGCAATGTAAATATATATGTATATGATTATATACATATATATTTATGTGTTAATGTGTGTATATACACATATTAACACATAAATATATATATGTATACATTCATATACATATATATTTAAAAATGCTGCGCTACTTAACCCCTTTGCTGCACGAGGTTCTTATGCCGTCTCTGACGGCATCAGAACAAGGCTCCCATAGGAGCTTATGGAAGCGTGCTCTTGCGAGTGCAATACTTACTAGCAATGTGAACGTGAGCTTGTGTTCGCATTGCGATTAACTTATAATACCAGTGCACATTATCATGCGCTGGTATTATAAAGTGGAGCGCTAATATCGCTTGCATGCACTCCACTTATAATCTGGCCCTTTATGTAATAACAAGATGCAATTTAACATCCTGCATGCTAAGTGAAGGAAAGATGATAATGAAGTTGTCCACATCTAGTAAAATTGTATTTACATGTTAGTTCTAAATGCAGTATTCTCAAATGACTTTAACAAAATAATGTCAGGGATTTTTTCATTTGAAAGCAGAAGCCTCAATTTTATTAATATATTTTAGTGAATACTTTGATAATTCAATGTGTATAATTACAAAAAAAATTATATTTATTATTTATTAAAAAATATTGTAAATTTTAATGCATTTATAAAACTATAACATGATGTGTTTTAATAAATAAATCAAAATCCAGATATATCTGTAAATAATCTATTAGTTGCTATTTATTAATCATTAACATTAATTAAACAGTCAAAATCAAATGTCAAACAGAATAAGAGTGAAATTATATTTATAATTGTAGTAAATGTGTTATATTTATATGGATAAAGACCTTTAATATAATAATTTTAGCAAAAATATATATTTTAATTATGATAATACCTCTTCATTTTTGTTACTGAGGAATAATTTCTATAATAAATGCATTTATAAAATAAAATCTGCTCTTCTGTAAAATTGCAGACGTTACTGCACTGTGCTATGCTTTTTGTATTTATTAGGATATACTCCATACATAGTTAAGTTTAGAAACTAGAATCAATATGCAATAAACTATTCAGAATTATCTCTTCAATTATTATTAATTTATATGGATCATAAATGAAATTAGGTAAAAAGTGCAGAAACTGATTTAATTGCACTATTCTTAAATAATGCAATGCGTTTTATTACATGATGATGATCAATGCAGAACTTTACTTAAGAAATCACTGCAATAGCCTTTGCAAGGTTGTCTTCATTTAACTTAGAAAATACATTCATTCCTGGTGTAAGCATTTTCCGAAATATTTTATGACCTCGAGTATCAATATTTTCAAAGACATAGCCAGGAGGGGATGGATAATTTGCTGGGCAGATTTCATTTGCCTTGGGTGTAAAATCAGAGCGATACAATGTTCCACTCTCAAATGGAGCAGAACTGCGGAGTGCTGCATTTGAAGGCTTAAAGCTTTGCGTTAGATGTATTTCATGAGGTTGGTAATGGGATTTGAAGGTTGTTAGTCCATTAAACTTTCCAGTGGGCTTTGGAATTTGATGATCTTTCTTAATCATTTCTTGACGTCCAGTTTCCCAGGCTCTAAAGTCATCTTTCATAGTCGAATTTCCTTGGAATGGTGCATTGCTTCTCCTTCCATGAGAAACTGGTCTGATGGGGGCAATGAAACCCAACTGATGTGGAACATAATCAAGATGAGTTGTAGTATCTAATTCCATGTGGGTGGTTGGTGGAATATACTCTTGAGATTTGTGGACATGGGGCATATTTACTGACCATGGCTGAAAACTATCTTTGAATTCAGTGCTGCCCTCAAACTTAGCACTGCTACCAACCTTGCCATGCTCAGGTTTATAGCTTTTTGTTAGCTCTCCAAGTACACCCTTAAAATTCAAACGATGGGTGGTTAGGTCTTCAAAAGGCTGGCTACTAGGCTTAAACTGTTCTTTTTGTCTTGCAAACCTTGGTACAATGTCATAGGGAACATAAGAAGTGCGGTGACTTGTCGTACCATCAAAAGGAATGTCACTATGTTTAGCTATGTTAGATGGCTTATAGCTCTCTCTTGGCATAAGTTCCTTTGGAAAATAGTCATCCTGAAAAGTAGTTGAATTTCCAAACTTTCCTGTTGGAGGCTGATACGCATTATCATGTTTTGCAAGTTCCCTTTTTTGCATATCCCATGCCCTGAAGTCATCTTAAATAAAAATAAAATAAGAAAAGTTATATATGTTCTAAAAATTATCAAACCTGATCAACAGATGTGTTAAAAGTTTTACCAATTCTTACTCCAGATAATCCACACAGTAAATTTAAAAAGCCACTAAAGTCAAAATTAAACTTTCATTATTTAGATAAAGCATGCATTTAAAAAAATAAATTCAATATACTTCCATTATCAAAACGTGCATATTATTTTTATGTTCCTACTGAGCATGTGCTACAGTGCACAGTATATATGTATACCCGTTTTGTAATTGGCTGCTACATGATACAGGGGGGGAGGGAAAATTAGATTAACTTTAAAAATTTCCAAGAAAATATTCTAGTGCTCATTTCAAATTCAAAGTTCTATTGCATTATCTTTTTATTGTTTATTTATCAATTATAAAATTCCAACGTATTTAGTGGTCGTTTAAGGCTGGCTTAACTAAAAAGAAGATATGGTTGAAATTTACAGCAAATGGATTAACATCGTAAAGTCAAAATTAAAACGTCATAAATCAGATAGAACATGCAATTTGTAACGACTTTCCAATTTACTTCAATTATTAAATGTGCTTAGTTCTCTTTTTGTATCCTTTGTTGAAGAGTAAACATAGGTAGGTTCAGTAACAGCTATGCCCAACTGTGAGCTAACTGGTGATTAGTGCACACATATGTCTTGTTTTTGGCTCTCCAGATGTGTTTAGCTAGCTCCCGGCAGTGCATTGCTGCTCCTGAGTCTGTTCTCTAACAAAGCATACCAAGAGAACAAAGCAAAGTTGATAGTCAAGGTAACTTGGAAAGTTGTTTAAAATGACATTTACTGTCCCTTTACAGAGCATGTATTATGTAATCAAAAACTCAAGTAAGAGATATAGTTTAATATCTATAGGTAAAACTAACGTAAACAAATAAATACAAATAAAATATTGATTTATTTTATTTTAGGCAGCTTTACCTTTATATGTAGGGTTGGTATCAAACTTTCCAACATAAGTTGGTCGCCTTTCCACTGGCCGCACAGGTGCCATAGGTTGTATTTTATAAGGGTTATAATCCTTATTATAGGTTGTTCCAAGGTCAATATTACCAGGTTTTGGTTGATATTCTGCATGTGGGCGTACAGGGCGGCCTACAACATCATATGGTATGAAATCTGACCTAAAACACAAATAAGTATTTAAAGCAATTATTTAAAACTGCTAACAGATAAAAGTGATAAGGAGCTTTACCCTCACTAACCAGGATGAATTATCATGTATTTGTATTATCTCTAATGTGGTCGCCAATAATTCTGCCATCAGTAATAACGATCAGTAAGTAAAAAAAAAAAAAAGGTTTGCAATAAGAAAAAAAGGTAGGCCTGCAATCTCTGAGGAAGCGCACGTGTGCATGCGAGAAACGCGTCAAATGCAGTGCCACTGTCTGTTCACATGTCAGGTATCACCTGTGAATGAATAAAACTTCTGCCAAGAGATGTAAAGGTCACCAGTCTTCCTTTTTTCTTATTGCAAATGTTCTCTACGGCTAAAGACATCCACTATGTGGACTGGTTTTCCTGGGACCTACAACAAATAGAGAAGTCACCATTCACACAAGGTGTCAGCATTGGTTATTTTCACCTTTTCACTGCACTGCAAAAGTTTGTCCCTGCTGAGTAGGGATGGGCAAATGTGGTGAAAGTGTAATTCGTTTGGTAGAACGAATAGTCCTGTGGACATTCGTTTTGGACAATTGAATGTTGATAAGAATAAAAATCCATAAAAATTTCGGTTTTTGAATGTAAATTTATTTTCAAATGCTCATAAAGAAATCGAATATCCACATTCTAAATTTCGAATGTAACATTCGATTTAAGAAATACTATTCAGAAGTTCAATAGTTCATGTGGTAGGGAATTTAGTAAATTGATACATGATAGATACAAATATATCAATTTGAATGTTTCTATTTCGAATATTGCTTAATTCAAATATTACATTTAAAGAGAACATCAGAAATTCTATTACGAATATATAGATTTGAATTTTCATTTTGAAAATTGCATAATTCAAATTGAATTATTAGAAAAATTTGAATCGAATATTACATTTAAAGAAAGCATTATAAATACTATTACATAAAATGAATGTTAGAATGTTGTGCAAACATTCGAAATTCGAAACGAATGAACGTGTTATGATTTAATTTTCGAATGTTACAAAACATTTGCCCATCACTACTGCTGAGCATCCGCACCGACCCCAGCACAGGTTGATTAAGCAGTAGCTATGAGAGATCTACAGTCTCTAGATTTTATAACATGTTTAGGATTTATGTGCAAAGAAAAGATTAAAAATGCATGTATACCATCGCCACCATTACATTTACAGAACCTAAGTAAGTGGATGGGCAGAATATTAAATAATTTACTCTGGGAAAATCTTTAAAATGAAAACCTGCTTTTGATAATGCCCCTGATGTTGCAACATGCTTAGTAACAAACTAAACAGGACACTTAAAGGGCCATAATACCCAAATGTTTAAACACTTGAAAGTGATGCAGTATAGCTGTAAAAAGATGACAAGAAAATATCACCTGAACATCTCTATGTAAAAAAGAAAGATACTTTACCTCAAAAGTTCCTCAGTAGCCACATCCCATTGTAAAGGATTTCTAAGCAGCACATCAGTATGTCTGTCCCGGGACAGCTGAAGGGATGAGCATTGTGCACTCTTATGTTATTTCCGTATTCATTGTAAGGAAGTTTACAATGAAATCTCATGATAGTTAAGTCAAATCTCATGAGATTACAGTAAAAGAGTTCATGACCTCAACACTGCTGATGCTGATTGGCTGCTGTTCATTTCTTATTTGTTTTTTTGTTTTTTTACCTGCAGCTGGGAACAGCTGAGTATAACTTTTTACACAGAACTTACTCTGCTGAGCTGAGGAGATTGTGAGGTAAAATATCTTCCTTTTTTACATAGAGATGCTCAGGTGACATTTTCCTGTCTGCTTTTTACAGTTATACTGCATCAGTTTCAAGTGATTTAGCATATGAGTATTATGTCCCTTTAAAGTACGTTTTCTGCAGAATTGTATCACTCATTGGTGACAAACTGTCTCAGGAATCTCTTCTAAAGATGTAAAACATGTCTAGTTTTAGTATAAACTGCCCTAGTAGAATCAGAAGACATACAGTGCACAGACACAAAACAATAATTACAGTAGAAGGATCATATTGTACATTTGTAACCTATGAGATGGAAGAGAAATAAATAAAGGAATAACAGTGAAGATAGAATGAATTGATACTGTACAATAAAGAATGACATAAGGACTTAACATGTAAGAACTGGGAGACAGTAGTATACGATATGACATTAAAAGGGATATGAAACGCACAAATGTATTTTGTGATTCAGACAGAGCACACCATTTAAAAAAAAAAGTTTACAAATTACTTCTATTATAAAATTTGCTTAATTCCCATGATATTCTGTGTTGAAGAGATACCTAGGTAGGCATCTGGAGCACTACATGACAGGAAACAGTGCTGTTATCTAGTGCTCTTGTAAATGGATAATATTCTTGCAAAACTGTTGCCATATAGTGTTCCAAAAATGGTCCGGCTCCTAAGCTTATGTTCCTGCTTTTCAACAAAAGATGCCAAAAGAATGAAGAAAATTGATAATAGAAGTCAATTAGAATGTTGTTTAAAATTGCATGCTCTGTCTGAATCGTGAAAGTAATATTCTGGGTTTCATATCCCTTTAAATATAATCAGTTTAAAACACATTTACTTAAAGGTTGTTATTCCTTCCATTTTCCCATGGTTTCCTCGGTACTCTTGGTTTGGTTTCAAGCTCTTTGTAGGTTGGAAGTTATCATACTGAGGGTACTTTTCAACATATTCTGTAAGTACACACGGCTTTCCTGATTTCTCAAAAATCTTTGTAGGCATGTGGGGGCAACGGTGACGCCTGCATTGGAACACAAATGGTACAGTATTAGGAATTTCATACAATAACAGTACAGATAACACACTCATTGTATGATGTAGTCAGACAGCAGACAAAATGACAGTTGCTCGTATTTGTTTGAAATGGAAGAAATATTTAATGTTGCACAGAGTTTAGTATTTTACATAACATTAAAAGCCAAGTGGTAAAGTACATGGGAATATCCAGAAAAGTATGACCTATTGGCTGCTAATGAATCCACCAGGTATATAGAGAGTAAAAACCTATAATTTAGCACACAAAATATTTAGAAGAAACATTCATAAGAATATGGCGACATCTAATGGACAATGTGGGTATAACATTTCAAGAGCTAATAATACTGAAGAATATGCAATCATCAATTAATATTATCAGGGCAGGTACTAGAAAAGAGGCAGACAATGCAACTGAATAAGAGCACCCCTACAAGGGAGGGGGGGGTCAAATTTGGTGAATAACATACATTTTTTGTTCATTTTTACTGCTTAAAGTGAATGTAAATTTTGATGCTAAAGTGCCCGGTTTTTAAAAATTCTATTAAAAACAGGGGCACTTTAATTCATCAAAATTTACATTTCACTCCTGTTGTGAAAAAGCGTACCTTTTAATCTTCACAGCAGCTCCAGCTTCCTCCGGTTGTTGCAAGCCATTTCTGATGTCAGAAATGATGGATAGGTCATCCTCCAATCACAGCTCCCCCCCGGGGGAATCAGTGCCTGATTCAACGCCGTGATTGGAGGAAGTCGGATTAATCATTTTAGACCCAGGAAGAGGCTTTGCAAAAGGTGGAGGAAGCTGGAGCTGCTGTGAAGATTAAAAGGTAAGTTTTTTTCACAACAGGACTGAAATGTAAATTTTGATGAATTAAAGTGCCCCTGTTTTTAATCAAATTTTTAAAAACCGGGCACTTTAGCATCAACATTTACATTCACTTTAACTTGGGTTTCATAGTATGGATCATATGTGCTGGCATAATGGCTAGAATTGGAGGGGACTCCCCTGGAACATAGGGAGGAAGAGAGTGCAGGTCAGAACAGCTGTAAGCATCTTGCTGAAATATCTCCCTGCACAGTCCCTGCACTCTCTGCACAATTTTAACAGCCTTTATAAAAGTTGGTGGAACTGATGAAAGCTGTGGGACTCGGACTCACCTTTAACCACAGCTTGATGGATATTACTTACTGGGGCTGATAGGCACTTGTAGGAGCACTAACAATCCTCCAACTTATGATATACTGCAAGATATCAGTGCACGATGTCTGGTGTATGTGTGTGTGTGTGTATGTGTGTGTATATATATATATATATATATATATATATATATATATATGTGTGTGTGTGTGTGTGTGTGTGTGTATGTGTGTGTATATATATATATATATATATATATATATATATATATATATATATATATGTGTGTGTATGTGTGTGTATATATATATATATATATATATATGTGTGTGTATGTGTGTATATATATATATATATATATATATATATATATATATGTGTGTGTGTGTGTGTGTGTGTGTGTGTGTGTGTATGTGTGTATGTATATATACAGGGAGTGCAGAATTATTAGGCAAATGAGTATTTTGACCACATCATCCTCTTTATGCATGTTGTCTTACTCCAAGCTGTATAGGCTCGAAAGCCTACTACCAATTAAGCATATTAGGTGATGTGCATCTCTGTAATGAGAAGGGGTGTGGTCTAATGACATCAACACCCTATATCAGGTGTGCATAATTATTAGGCAACTTCCTTTCCTTTGGCAAAATGGGTCAAAAGAAGGACTTGACAGGCTCAGAAAAGTAAAAAATAGTGAGATATCTTGCAGAGGGATGCAGCACTCTTAAAATTGCAAAGCTTCTGAAGCGTGATCATCGAACAATCAAGCGTTTCATTCAAAATAGTCAACAGGGTCGCAAGAAGCGTGTGGAAAAACCAAGGCGCAAAATAACTGCCCATGAACTGAGAAAAGTCAAGCGTGCAGCTGCCAAGATGCCACTTGCCACCAGTTTGGCCATATTTCAGAGCTGCAACATCACTGGAGTGCCCAAAAGCACAAGGTGTGCAATACTCAGAGACATGGCCAAGGTAAGAAAGGCTGAAAGACGACCACCACTGAACAAGACACACAAGCTGAAACGTCAAGACTGGGCCAAGAAATATCTCAAGGTGTGTGTGAGGGGGTGTGGGGAGCGCTAATAGTTCTAGCTGTGAGTTGGACTAATTATTGTGGTAATTATATGTATTATCTATTATGTATTATTCAAGTGTATTTACAATTGTTCCACGTGTCTATCTATCACCTAGTGATTGAAAATAGTCAACAATATTCTTTCAACACTATATTAATGTTGTCTGGTGATAACCTATGGTTTTAAACAGTGTTCATAGTGCATATATTATGCTAATAGTGCATATAATGTGTTTACAGTATATACCTTTAAGAATCTAATGTCGTTTTGTGCCTTTAAATCAATGTGCCTTTAAAATATATTATCGTGTTTTGCCTTTAAATCCCTTTATTAGTCGTAAAATGAATTGATTGCTCCTCTATATTTTCTCATACCAAATTGATATATCTTTCTAATGACACCAAACTAGTTTATGTTCAAAATATTTTTATATGAAATTTCACGTTATATATGCAGATACAAATAAAAATTATACAGATAAAATGTTACTAAAATAAAATCAGAATGATTCCGTTAGCCACCTATTGTTGGCATACATATAAAAAAACACTTTGTATAAAAGTCCGTTTTTACATAAAAAGGCTACTAGAGTCTGATTAGTGATGTGGTATCAAATACTCCAGTGCACACTCTCCTTGTGTGTCTTAACTTGACTGTTAGATTATGTATACATATGTTGCGAAAAATATGTAGTGAAGTTGTGGCCACAACTGAGTTCTTTGACTTATCTTCCGTGTCTCCAAATCTGGACAATGTAGTATTGCACTCCCCCTAACCGGACTTCTGATTGAATCTTACCTCGTTTTTCTTTGGGGTCTTGGGAAGCTGTACGCCCGATGGAGGATCAGCGTCTCTCCGTTTGAAGTTCCCGGCGGCTTGCTTCCTCTCCCTGACGTCGTATGTCTCACGTGTTCCGTTGGAGGCCAATCAGGTAACCGGATCGTGGGGGGAGTGTATCTCAGCCACAGAAGATTCGCTGTGTATGGAGTTTGATATCCACAGATTTTCAAACAGCTGCGCTACACGGATCACGCTAAGATCCGTGTAGCGCAGCTGTTTGAAAATCTGTGGATATCAAACTCCATATACAGCGAATCTTCTGTGGCTGAGATACACTCCCCCCACGATTGGTGCCTGGACACATTTGTCTCTTGTGATTGGCTAACTAGATATGTTTAGCTTGCTGCCAGTAGTGCAATGCTTTTCCTTCAGCAAAGGATAACAAGATAATGAAGCAAATTTGATAATAGCAGTAAATTGTTTAAAATTGTATGTTCTATCCAAATCATGAGAAAAAAAAAAGAGTTGGGATTTCCTCTCCCTTTAAGAAGCAGCATTTGCTTCTTGTCCTACGTGGCAGAGATAAATCACCTAAAAATGCACTGGTTCGGGGGGGGGGGGGGGGATTGTCAGGGCCTGCTCTCACAAAATTGGTTGCCCAAGAGCAGGGGGAAGGATTGAATAGCAGAGCTATTTTGAGGTCTTAAATTTTGCCAAATGGTGACTGCAGGTGGACAGGTTCTCTGTTTAAGAACTTGTCCGCCAACAGCTTGATACATTTTCCTGTTAGACATGCTAGTATCAGTCTAGGTATGGTGGTGAAAAACTAAAGTCCTGACTCCATGTTTGAGTGTTTTATATATTGTCACCACTGTTTGATTTATTATGCAGAGCCACCACTGATTTGCTATGTTGAGCAGAGCCACCACTGATTTGCTATGTTATGGCATGCAGAAGTTAACCTTTATAGCTATTATAGTTATAATAATCCTAGCTTTGGCCCTGAATATTACTACTTATCTTAGTCAAAATAATAAAAAAATGTAACAGTCTTATATAAATGTCATACTTTTGTGTTAAGTACTTGAATTCAGGATAGGCAATATTTGTTATGCTTTTATGCAATATGTATTTGTAGTTTCCCTTTGTGTAACAATACTTAGTAGAAACTTATCAATATTAACTAAAAGTTCCCAAAAACATAGTCGCATACTTTCAAAACAATTATTTTTATTGAAGAAAATTGATAAATAATTACTGGAAATCAAATGCTAACAATTAAAGGTAAATTAGCTAATTTTATCTAAGACAAATACCATTTATTAGGAAATTGCCTATATTTATTTAATTACTGCAATCATAAATTGACATGGGTAGTCGTGTATTTAGGTTTTGTGCTGCCCTAGGCACTCAAAATTCTGCTGCCCCCCCCCCCCCCCCCAAGGTTTTAGGCCTTTTTCCCCCTTAATATTTTTTGGGGTCAGTGTGTAAAATGTTTTATTTTAAATTTATTTTGATCATAACAATTCAAAAGAAAATGGGCTAGCACTTACAGGTGGGTTGAATTGCAGGGAGGGAGTGAGTTGAGGGAAGAAGGGAAAGAAGGGAGAGGGGAAGGGAGGGAAAGAAGAATACAATTTGAAACAATCACTGCCCTTTACAGAGAAAACTAGCTATTAGTAGCAAACATACATTAGCGCTGAGAGTTGATGACTAGACATCACAAGTTGATCTAAGCAGTGCACATAGGCATTCAGTCTGTTAGTTACTAGATCTGCAATAAGCACTGCACTTGCAGACCCACCACAGCTGACAAGGGGAGGCAGCATATTGGCACAAGATATTCTCCTCCAGCCTTACCTTGCAAGCATATCCCCGGGCAAGATTTTCACTAAGAACGCTTCCACTGCAAAAATGCCGGCGACTCTAAATGAAGCAATGGTTTAAAGGAGCACTGCCTGTGAAGAGTGACTAAAAGTCTGCAGTTTATTGCACACTGTGCTGGTTTTTAGAGAGAGGATAGGGCAGGTGTGCTGCCTCTCCCAAATCTGCCTTTTTGGCCTAGGCCATAATACGCCCCTGGTAGTAACTATATATGCTGTACTAAAGCTAGAAAAATATTTAGGAGCCAGGCACACTTGTGCGGAGTCATATAAGGAAGCATACAGTATAAGAAATAAGCATGCTCTCCCAAGTGCAAACTATAACATGCTTACTTGGCAGCCAAATGCCAGAACAAAAAAAGACGACTTGTGGCTGTATGGTGAGAGTAGTCTACCAATTACATTTTATTCTTAAGTGTGTATAATTAATACAATTCTTTCATACTTTGTACTAAACTATTTAACTAAAAGACAGTTCTTAAGTAGTTACTATTAATATATTGGCTATTGGTAAAATTAAGAGACCACTTATCATTTTCTCTAGTTTTACTATTTATAGGTGTGTGTGTTTGAGTAAAAACATAATTTATGCTTACCTGATAAATTTATTTCTCTTGTGGTGTATCCAGTCCACGGATCATCCATTACTTGTGGGTTATTCTCCTTCCCAACAGGAAGTTGCAAGAGGATCACCCACAGCAGAGCTGCTATATAGCTCCTCCCCTAACTGCCATATCCAGTCATTCGACCGAAACAAGCTGAGAAAGGAGAAACCATAGGGTGCAGTGGTGACTGTAGTTTAAATTAAAATTTAGACCTGCCTTAAAAAGACAGGGCGGGCCGTGGACTGGATACACCACAAGAGAAATAAATTTATCAGGTAAGCATAAATTATGTTTTCTCTTGTAAGGTGTATCCAGTCCACGGATCATCCATTACTTGTGGGATACCAATACCAAAGCTAAAGTACACGGATGAAGGGAGGGACAAGGCAGGCTTAAATGGAAGGAACCACTGCCTGTAGAACCTTTCTCCCAAAAAAAGCCTCCGAAGAAGCAAAAGTATCAAATTTGTAAAATTTTGAAAAGGTATGAAGCGAAAACCAAGTCGCCGCCTTGCAAATCTGTTCAACAGAAGCCTCATTCTTAAAGGCCCAGGTGGAAGCCACAGCTCTAGAAGAATGAGCTGTAATTCTTTCAGGGGACTGCTGTCCAGCAGTCTCATAGGCTAAGCGTATTAAAGGCCCAGGTGGAAGCCACAGCTCTAGTAGAATGAGCTGTAATTCTTTAAGGGGACTGCTGTCCAGCAGTCTCATAGGCTAAGCGTATTACGCTCCAAAGCCAAAAAGAAAGAGAGGTTGCCGAAGCTTTTTGACCTCTCCTCTGTCCAGAGTAAACAAACAGTGTAGATGTTTGGCGAAAATCTTTAGTAGCTTGTAAGTAAAACTTCAAAGCACGGACCACGTCCAGATTATGTAAAAGACGTTCCTTCTTTGAAGAAGGATTAGGACACAATGATGGAACAACAATCTCTTGATTGATATTCTTGTTAGAAACTACCTTAGGTAAAAACCCAGGTTTTGTACGCAGAACTACTTTATCTGAATGGAAAATCAGATAAGGAGAATCACATTGTAAGGCAGATAACTCAGAGACTCTCCGAGCCGAGGAAATAGCCATCAAAAACAGAACTTTCCAAGATAAAAGTTTAATATCAATGGAATGAAGGGGTTCAAACGGAACCCTTTGAAGAACTTTAAGAACCAAGTTTAAGCTCCATGGGGGAGCAACAGGTTTAAACACAGGCTTAATTCTAACCAAAGCCTGACAAAAAGCTTGAACGTCTGGAACTTCTGCCAGACGCTTGTGCAAAAGAATAAACAGAGCAGAAATCTGTCCCTTTAAAGAACTAGCTGATAATCCTTTTTCCAAACCCTCTTGGAGAAAGGACAATATCCTAGGAATCCTAACCTTACTCCATGAGTAATTCTTGGATTCACACCAATAAAGATATTTACACCATATCTTATGATAGATTTTCCTGGTGACAGGCTTTCGTGCCTGTATAAGGGTATCAATGACTGACTCGGAGAAGCCACGCTTTGATAAAATCAAGCGTTCAATCTCCATGCAGTCAGTCTCGGAGAAATTAGATTCGGATGATTGAAAGGACCTTGTAGTAGAAGGTCTTGTCTCAGAGGCAGGGTCCATAGTGGAAAGGATGACATGTCCACTAGGTCTGCATACCAGGTCCTGCGTGGCCACGCAGGCGCTATCAATATCACTGATGCTCTCTCCTGTTTGATTTTGGCAATCAGTCGAGGGAGCAGAGGAAACGGTGGAAACACATAAGCCAGGTTGAAGAACCAAGGCGCTGCTAGAGCATCTATCAGTGCCGCTTCTGGGTCCCTGGACCTGGATCCGTAACAAGGAAGCTTGGCGTTCTGGCGAGACGCCATGAGATCCAGTTCTGGTTTGCCCCAACAATGAACCAATTGAGCAAACACCTCCGGATGGAGTTCCCACTCCCCCGGATGAAAAGTCTGATGACTTAGAAAATCCGCCTCCCAGTTCTCTACACCTGGGATATGGATTGCTGATAGGTGGCAAGAGTGAGTCTCTGCCCAGCGAATTATCTTGGAGACTTCTAACATCGCTAGGGAACTCCTGGTTCCCCCTTAATGGTTGATGTAAGCCACAGTCGTGATGTTGTCCGACTGAAATCTGATGAACCTCAGGGTTTCTAACTGAGGCCAAGCTAGAAGAGCATTGAATATTGCTCTTAACTCCAGAATATTTATTGGGAGGAGTTTCTCCTCCTGAGTCCACGATCCCTGAGCCTTCAGGGAATTCCAGACTGCACCCCAACCTAGAAGGCTGGCATCTGTTGTTACAATTGTCCAATCTGGCCTGCGAAAGGTCATACCTTTGGACAGATGGACCCGAGAAAGCCACCAGAGAAGAGGATCTCTGGTCTCTTGATCCAGATTTAGCAGAGGGGACAAATCTGTGTAATCCCCATTCCACTGACTGAGCATGCATAGTTGCAGCGGTCTGAGGTGTAGGCGCGCAAATGGCACTATGTCCATCGCCGCTACCATCAAGCCGATTACTTCCATACACTGAGCCACCGAAGGGCGCGGAATAGAATGAAGAACACGGCAAGATTTTAGAAGCTTTGATAACCTGGATTCTGTCAGGTAAATCTTCATTTCTACAGAATCTATCAGAGTCCCTAGGAAGGAGACTCTTGTGAGTGGGGATAAAGAACTCTTTTCCTCGTTCACCTTCCACCTATGTGACTTGAGAAATGCCAGAACTATGTCCGTATGTGACTTGGCAATCTGAAAGCTTGACGCCTGTATCAGGATGTTGTCCAGATAAGGGGCCACTGATATACCTCGCGGTCTTAGGACCGCCAGAAGCGATCCCAGAACCTTTGTAAAGATTCTTGGAGCTGTAGCTAACCCAAAGGGAAGAGCCACAAATTGGTAATGCCTGTCCAGAAAGGCAAACCTTAGGAACCGATGATGATCTTTGTGAATCGGTATTTGAAGGTAAGCATCCTTCAAATCCACTGTGGTCATGTACTGACCCTCCTGGATCATAGGTAGGATGGTCCGAATAGTTTCCATTTTGAACGATGGAACTCTGAGGAATTTGTTTAAGATCTTTAGATCCAAAATGGGTCTGAAGGTTCCCTCTTTTTTGGGAACCACAAACAAATTTGAATAAAAGCCCTGTCCCTGTTCCGTCTGTGGAACTGGACAGATCACTCCCATAACTAGGAGGTCTTGCACACAGCGTAAGAATGCCTTTTTCTTTATCTGGTTTACAGATAATCTCGAAAGGTGAAATCTCCCTTGAGGAGGGGAAGCTTTGAAGTCCAGAAGATATCCCTGAGATATGATCTCCAATGAATATCTCTTGCCCACGCCTGGGCGAAGAGAGAAAGTCTGCCCCCTACTAGATCCGTTACCGGATAGGAGGCCATTCCTTCATGCTGTCTTAGAGGCAGAAGCAGGCTTTCTGGCCTGCTTGCCTTTGTTCCAGGACTGGTAAGGTTTCCAGCCCGGCTTGGATTGAGCAAAAGTTCCCTCTTGTTTTGTAGCAGAGGAAGTTGATGCTGCACCTGCCTTGAAATTTCGAAAGGCACGAAAATTAGACTGTTTGGCCCTTGATCTGGCCCTGTCCTGAGGAAGGGTATGACCCTTACCTCCAGTAATGTCAGCAATAATTTCCTTCAAACCAGGCCCAAATAGGGTCTGCCCCTTGAAGGGAATGTTAAGTAATTTAGACTTTGAAGTCACATCAGCTGACCAAGATTTAAGCCATAGCGCCCTACGCGCCTGGATGGCGAATCCAGAATTCTTAGCCGTTAGTTTAGTCAAATCAACAATGGCATCAGAAACAAAAGAATTAGCTAGCTTAAGTGTTCTAAGCTTGTCAAGTATTTCAGTCAATGGAGTAACTGTCTGAAAGGCCTCTTCCAGAGACTCAAACCAGAACGCCGCAGCAGCAGTGACAGGCGCAATGCATGCAAGGGGCTGCAGGATAAAACCTTGTTGAATAAACATTTTCTTAAGGTAACCTTCTAATTTTTTATCCATTGGATCTGAAAAAGCACAACTGTCCTCGACAGGGATAGTGGTACGCTTTGCTAAAGTAGAAACTGCTCCCTCCACCTTAGGAACCGTCTGCCATAAGTCCCGTGTGGTGGCGTCTATTGGAAACATTTTTCTAAAAATAGGAGGGGGGAAAAACGGCACACCGGGTCTATCCCACTCCTTATTAATAATATCTGTAAACCTTTTAGGAATTGGAAAAAACATCAGTACACACCGGCACTGCATATTATTTATCCAGTCTACACAATTTCTCTGGCACTGCAATTGTGTCACAGTCATTCAGAGCAGCTAATACCTCCCCAAAGCAATAATATCAGACATGGGCCTTAAAGTATCTGCACGCTCTGTATTACGTCTAACCCCAGAGCTATCGCTCTTTCCTCTGAATTCAGGCAGTCTGGCTAATACCGCTGACAGGGTATTATCCATGATTGCCGCCATGTCCTGCAAAGTAATCGCTATGGGCGTCTTTGATGTACTTGGCGCCATTTTAGCGTGAGTCCCTTGAGCGGGAGTCAAAGGGTCCGACACGTGGGGAGAGTTAGTCGGCATAACTTCCCCCTCGTCAGAATCCTCTGGTGATAATTCTTTTAAAGATAACAGCTGATCTTTATTGTTTAAAGTGAAATCAATACATTTAGTACACATTCTCCTATGGGGTTCCACCATGGCTTTTAAACATAATGAACAAGGAGTTTCCTCTATGTCAGACATGTTTATACAGACTAGCAATGAGACTAGCAAGCTTGGAAAACACTTTAAATCAAGTTTTTTTTTTTTTTTTTTTGAAAAATATTTTTTTATTGAAGTTGAGATAGAAATTAACAAACAGGGTTCGCCTTTAAGCCAATGTAACATCAGAATAAATAATACATTGCCTACGAGCTAGGATTATCTATAAAGCAAAATACACATGTAGGAAGTAACACACATATCAAATCTGCAAATGGCATTGGGCATTGATTTAGGCGAAACAGAATAAAACTTCATTTTATATAATGTTATGAATAAATGATCTCCACAATAAAATAGGAAGCACCCAATAAGTTATCTAATGCAACAATATCCGCCTGTGGAGAGTTGGCATGTGCATCGACCACTCTTGGGCCGATGTTAGCGGGGAGGGAAAAAGGGAAATCAGCGGGCAGGAGCCGCTCTAAGTGGGACGGGGAAGGGAGATAAGGGGGGGCGGAGCCTCATATAATACCAAGATAGTACAGTGCAAGGAGTACAGGAGTGTCATATTGTATTATCAAAAGACTAAACTGTCAAGAAACAGCTTGTTGCTTGTTAAATTAATAGTGAGGTTCATAGTGCTCTCAGGGTATAATTATGATTGATATTCCTAGAGAACTTCTAGATATAGCGGTGATCTAGGGCCTATTTAAATATTGTACGCAATACTCTACATAAACTGTAGTGGCTTAATTATTCCTCTACTAAGTCTGACTAGTATAGGGATATATAGGATAGACAATAATAGTTTGTAGGAAGAGCTATAATTATTTACTGCCTATCTCACAGCAACAAACAGAACCACATAGCAGTTGTAAACTGTAATATTTTGTCCAACATAGGTATAACAGTAACGTGACCACATTTGTGTATGTAGGTATGTCAGAGAACAAAGTGATCTTTTATGCTTAAGATATGGTAGAGTGCAGTGAAGGGAAGAGGTAACAAAAAAGCAAGGGTATCACTTGTCAGAATTATGTGCAGGGGGATTATTGAAATATATAAATTATAGGGCGTAATTTGACATACAGTCTAAGAATACACACAAATATCTTAGGTACCCTATCATGTATTTACCTTTGTATCCATAAAGGCCTAATAGATCTCTCACACCTTGTCACATGGGTAGTCAAGGAAATCAAATAGGACTTCAAATGACATGACAACTTAGTGAATATATATTGCTGGGTGATGAGGATATGAGCGTGTTACAAACTGTGTGTTATGAGTTTGGATGATATGATAACCTGCTAGTGTGTATGACAACCTGCTAGTGTGTATCTAAGACCCAGTCCTCAGGAGATATCCATTCCAACCAGAGTTGAACTGTGGACCACTGTATATTAAGGGGGAAATCTGCACTTCATTTACATAAGCAATAGTTACATCTGCTGGTACACAGTATAGGAACAGCACTGTTCCTAATAAGACAGAAATCCTATGGTATTTTTAAATCTATAGCACAATAGGAAGAGAGATGGTCAATCTAGGTAGTATCCCAGAACCAAATGAAATGAACTGCAATTGGGTATATTAGAAGGTATATGTAATACATTAATTTGCACATAACATAGGGCAATAGTTCCCGAGGCCATGATATGAGCATCTCTAAGAGACACAAACAACAACCTCCCTATAGTGAGAGTGCTTCAAAGAATATTAGAGCAAATGAGGGTAACGAGTGGTGTGAGGCTAATGCTAATTTATCAGGCAAAGCATGCCAGTCGCCAGAAGTATCTGAATATTAACTAACAACAGGTTAGCATATGATAAACATAAAGACAATACTATAAGATAAAATGAAACTTAATCATATATGGGAGTATAATAAAGATCAACTAGTTCCAACAGGGGAATTTCCAAGTCTTTACCAAACATGAGTTATTAGCATATATCGGCTGAAAAGTGAAGGAGAAATTGCCTCTGTATCTACCCAGGCTGCTGCCGACATTAGATTAAGAAGCTATCTTGTCCCATGGTAGATTGTCCAGAAAATGTTCTCTAACCAATGCCCCTTCTGAAGATTTGTTCTAGTCCGGTCTGGGCATAGGGAGAGGATCTGTGCCGTAACAGTTGCTCTAGGGGCCTGATGAGAGGGCTGCCCGGCAGACATGGGAGATGTACAGAGTATGCATCACAGCTATGAGAAGGGTAAATGATATACCTTGATCTCCGTGTAGGTGGACGTGAACGTCTGGAGTGAGGGTTAGATTGCGTCCGTGTCTCATCGTGAATAGGCTTCCGTTGCTCCGGCTTCTGTGATATGGAAGATCTCAGAGGAGACTGGTTTCGTTCAGGTCCTGATGAAGCGGTCACACTTGTCTGGGCTTCAGCTTCAGTAAGAAGACTTCCGGAGGCGCCTGAGCTGATAGAGGCTGTTGGTGAGGAGCTGCATTCAGTGATCAAGCTAGGCTGCTGTATCTGCGCGGCCCCAGGGTAAGTTGTATTCCATTGCTCTGATTTCGCAAGGATTGGTGAGAGTTGGAAGGTGCTGTCCCATTGAGATGTTTCTGGCTGCCTTGCTATCAACTGCCCGAAATCCTCCCTGCTTACCGCAAACCAGGTCTCCGGGTCATGGGGGAGATCTGTACAGTACTGTGAAAGATGCGGTTCAGGACAAGCGGTCTCCTCTTCAGTTTGGCTCTGCAGAGTTTTAGTTTGGCATGGCACTGCTGCAGCTCTCAGCTCTGCTACCAAGGCTAGCTGGTAATAATCCATAGAGCGCCCCAAGGCGCGTAACGCTAAAATAATTTGATGTTCCATGCCAAAGCTGACAAGGGAAGTGTAGGAGACACTACTTCATAAACGAGAGCGCTTGTGAGCGGTGCTGAGTAGGACAATGAAAATTTAGCTAAGGTCTTAGCCAGCTAGTAGGCCACAGAGCAGATTATGTAACAAAAAGGTGTTATCTTCGTTCGGGGCTTCTCAATCCCAGTCCTAGGACATGATATATACCTGGTGTGCAGGAGTATTGGTACCTCTGGTGCCATAAAATAGTTATTTAAAAGGAAGGTTTCAGGAGCTCTGAGGTGGCACGTCTTGAAGCTTTGGCGGTTGGCTCCGCCCCCACTTTAAATCAAGTTAACAAGCAATATAAAAAAAAGTTACGTGCCTTTAAGAGAAACAAATTTTGCCAAAATTTGAAATAACAGTGAAAAAAGGCAGTTTAACGAAATTTTTACAGTGTATGTAACAAGTTAGCAGAGCATTGCACCCACTTGCAAATGGATGATTAACCCCTTAATACAAAAAACAGGATTAACAAAACGAAAAATATGTTTTTTTAAACAGTCATAACAACTGCAATAGCTCCTACTTTTGAAGCCTTTTGAGCCCTTCAGAGATGTCCTATAGCATGCAGGGGACTGCTGAGGGAAGCTGAATGTCACAGTTTGTAATTTTAACTGCACCAACTGTAACTTTTTATACTATAACAGTGGAAAGCCTCAGGAAACTGTTTCTAGGCAAAAATAAAGCCAGCCATGTGGAAAAAACTAGGCCCCAATAAGTTTTATCACCAAAGCATATATAAAAACGATTAAACATGCCAGCAAACGTTTTATATTGCACATTAATCAGAGTATATACCTCTGATAGCAAGACTGATACTAGTCGCTATTAAATCACTGTATTTAGGCTTAACTTACATTAATTCGGTATCAGAAGCATTTTCTAGCAATTCCATCCCTAGAAAAACTTAAACTGCACATACCTTATTGCAGGATACCCTGCACGCTATTCTCCCTCTGAAGTTACCTCACTCCTCAGACATATGTAAGAACAGCAGTGGATCTTAGTTACTTCCGCTAAGATCATAGAAAACGCAGGCAGATTCTTCTTCTAAATGCTGCCTGAGATAAAATAGTACGACTCCGGTACCATTTAAAAACAATAAACTCTTGATTGAAGAAAAAACAAACTATATTACACCACTTTCCTCTTACTACGTCCAGCTATGTTGAGAGTTGCAAGAGAAGGACTGGATATGGCAGTTAGGGGAGGAGCTATATAGCAGCTCTGCTGTGGGTGATCCTCTTGCAACTTCCTGTTGGGAAGGAGAATATCCCACAAGTAATGGATGATCCGTTGACTGGATACACCTTACAAGAGAAATGAACATTTTTGTTTTATTCTATAAACTACTGACATCACTTCTCTCAAATTCCAAATAAAAATATTTATTCATTTAGAGAATTGCCAGAAACTGGCAACTGGTCAAAATAACAAAAAAGATACAAATGTTTTTAGACATTGAATAATGCAAAGAAAACAAGTTAAGAATAGTTAAGAAATCAATATTTGGTGTAATGACCCTGCTTTTCAATTACAGCTTTCATGCGTCTTGGCACGCTCTCCACCAGTCTTTCACATGGCTATTGGGCGAGTTTAGGCTACTCCTGGTGCAAAAATTCCAGCAGGTTCGGCTTTGTTTGATGACTTGTGGCCATCCAGCTTCCTCTTTAACACATTCCAGAGGTTTTCATTGGGGTTCAGGTCTTGATCTGGTGGTCTTCCATCCACACCTTAATTGACCTGGCTGTGTGGCATGGAGCAGTGTACTGCTGAAAAAAAACATTTTTTTTTGGGGGGGGGGGGAGAACATTGTCAGAGCATAAGGAAACAAGTTTTCTTCCAGGACAACCTTGTACTGGCTTGATTTATAAGTCCTTCACAAAGATAAATCTGCCCAATTCCAGCCTGTCACGCTGCCTCGCTCCTTTGGCCATTGCTATGGCTACTGGGGATTGTTGTCATTGCGCAGTGATGACGTCATTGCCGCGCACCGTGATGACGCTCTGTGAACCTGCGCCTATGTAAGTACCTCCTTAGCCTCCTTTCCCTGCCCAAGTATAGGTTTATCTTTGTGTACTCCTGGGTGCTTAAAACTCTGTTGCTTTGTTACTGTGAAATCATGCAATCATGCAAGGCTGCTCTGCTCCTGGCAGCCAAGTTTAAGGGCTGCAGGTAGGAGGGCTGCATTGATACAGCTGCCAGGATAGGGAAAGTCACTTTGAGTCTGACTCAGAAGAGGGCTGCCACAAAGCGGCCACTAGCCGACCAAATGTGCACACTGTAGCAAGGCTGCACAACAACTGTAAGGGCCACTGGGGTGGGTCCAACTCCAAACCTTGCATGGCAGCTCCTTGGATCTGGAATCTGGATGGGGGCCAGTCTGAAGAGCAAAGAGAGCAATTCATATACAGTCACTCTATCCTAAAATGGCTATCAACCACAAAGTATGTGTGTGGTGACCTGGTGCCTGTCTCCCACCTCTCTATGGTGCCTGCATCATGCCTCAGTACTGCAAGCACAGTGATTACCTCCTCCGTGATCAGAGAGGAAGCGGGAGGAGCTAAGACTGCAGTGCAGACAGAGAGCGGGAAGAGCAGAGATTGGGGAGGCTTGAGCAACAGAGAGTGAAGAAATGGTGAGTACTGGCAACCACACACTGTCACTCTGTAGGAAATGTGTCAGGAAACAGTACATTTTTGGATGGCTAGTGGGTACTAGCTCCGAATGGAGCTTGAGGGCCCGTGTTTCTGGCGAGTCTTCAGACTCGCCAGAAACACAAGTTATGGAGCAGCGGTCCCAAAGACCGCTGCTCAATAAACCTGTCCGCATGCTTTGACCAGGCGGACAGGAATCGCCGGAATTCAACTCGATCGAGTACGATCAAGTTGATTGACACCCCCTGCTGGCGACCCATTGGCCGCGAGTCTGCAGGGGGCGGCGTTGCACCAGCAGCTCTTGTGAGCTGCTGGTGCAATACTGAATACGGAGAGCGTATTGCTCTCCGCATTCAGCGATGTCTTGCACTGTCGGATCAGGTCCGCAAGACATTTGATAAATATGCCCCATATTGTTAACTGGGATTGAAGAAGGAAGGTTCATGCTGTAACACTTCACCTCAGTAAGATGGAGAGAAAAAAAAAAAGTGTTCCCTTTTTTTAGCCCCCAGTAAACTGATCCCGCTCAGATTGTTTTTAAAAGGTGAGGCAGAAAATTGTAAGAGAAGGGTGCAGCTTCAAGGGACATACACAGCACTTATCATACATGTGGCTCTGCAATGCTGTGATAATACTTAGCAGCATTTCCCCAGGTATTACACACTACTACACTACAATGCTGCATGCACACAGTTTCTCCTGCATTGTTTTCTGATCTCCCAGATCGCAGCTTTCACTTATTAATACAGCTCAATTCAGGACTAGCTGCAGAGAGGTGGCTGTAAGAGGGTTAATGCCAAAGTTTTATATTGGCCAGGTATCTTAAAATATGTGTATTAGTGCCACATAAATATATATATATATATATATATATATATATATATATATATATATATATATATATATATATATCAAAATAACAAGAGTATTGCATTGAGCAATGATACTTTTTTTATTGGACTAACTATACATTTATAAGTTGACAAGCTTTCGGAAGAGTTCCTTCCTTTATCAAGTCTGAAGAAATATATATATATATATATATATATCTATATGTATGTATGTATGTATGTATGTATGTATGTATGTGTGTGTGTGTGTGTGTGTATATATATATATATCTCTATATCTCTATGTATGTGTGTATATATATATATATATATATATACACACACACACAGTATTCCACAAAAGTGAGTACACCCCTCGCATTTTTGTAAATATTTTATTATATCTTCATGTGACAACACTGAAGAAATGATACTTTGCTACAATGTAAAGTAGTGAGTGTACAGCCTGTATAACAGTGTCAATTTGCTGTCCCCTCAAAATAACTCAACACACATCTATTAACGCCTAAACCTTGTTTATCAAGTGAATTAAATTTTTGTAGATTGGTCGCTATCTTTATAGTGATTTTAACGTTTAATATTGATGTTAACAGAGATCGCAATAATAAGATGTTTATTAGTGGCACAACTTTTGCCTTGTACCAATAGCTAATGTGGTTCATCATCATTTGTATAGTTTGATTTATGCTCCACAAATGAATGTTTAATAACACATATGTTTCCAAGCACAGATTGTTTTTGATACAGATTATTTAGTGAGATATTATCAATGTAAAGAGATTATCAAAACAAAGACACTATAGGTCTGTTGATCTCAGAATGGAAGCTTTTTATGTGGGGAAGTATAACCATATACATTTATTTAAGGCATCTGGCATACTGAATTTCATTGGTATATTTCTACACTTCCTGAAAGAAAAAGATAGGAAGCCCTGATGTAAGCTGAATTCAGCACACCTGTGGATGGGTGTGTCTTGAAGAAGGCAGGCAGGGTTTTGAGACTATAAAATTTGTTTGTGAATATTGCTAGGCTATAACCATTTGTTCCGGAAATTATTTTAACTTTATGCTCTTGATAAAGGCTTCTTTTAACTGAAACGCTTAAATAAAACCTGAATCTGCACATAAAGACACCTTTGTGAGGATTTTAATAAAAGGCTTATTTTAACTGCAATCTAGCGAGTATAACCAGTTTGTGTGCCTACCACATTGTCTGAAACCTGCTACACTATTGTAAGCTCTTTTATTTTGGAGGTGAAAGCAACAAGGTTGACTCAGAGGACCTGGGCAGCTTGGTTCCCTGGAGGTGACACAGCACCACCACTTTAAACACTTTCTGCTTCTATACATGGTTTGGGGGAACCGGGGCTGGCAGCAAGCACCTGAAGGGAATTGCTAACATTGCTTCATACTTTATCCTTTCTAATACGCTTTATTAATGTCTAAACCGTTGGCAAAAAAAGGGAGTACACCCCTAAGTGGAAATGTCCAAATTGGGCCCAATTAGCCATTTTCCCTCCCCGGTGTCATGTGACTCCTTAGTGTTACAAGGTTTAAGGTGTGAATGGGGAGCAGGTGTGTTAAATTTGGTGTTATCGCTCTCACACTCTCTCATACTGGTCACTGGAAGTTCAACATGGCACCTCATGGCAAAGAACTCTCTAAGGATCTGAAAAAAAGAATTGTTGCTCTACATAAATATGGCCTAGGCTTTAAGAAGATTGCCAAGACCCTGAAACTGAGCTGCAGCACGGTGGGCAAAACCATACAGCGGTTTCACAGGACAGGTTCCACTCAGAACAGGCCTCGCCATGGTCGACCAAAGAAGTTGAGTGCATGTGCTAAGCGTCATATACAGAGCTTGTCTTTGAGAAATAGACGTATGAGTGCTGCCAGCATTGCTGCAGAAGTTGAAGGGGTGGGTCAGTGCTCAGACCATACGCCGCACACTGCATTAAATTGGTCTTCATGGCTGTTGTCCCAGAAGGAAGCCTCTTCTAAAGATGATGCACAAGAAAGCCTGCAAACAGTTTGCTGAAGACAAGCATACTAAGGACATGTGTTACTGGAACCATGTCCTGTGGTCCGATGAGACCAAAATAAACTTATTTGGTTCAGATGGTGTCAAGCGTGTGTGGCAGCAACCAGGTGAGGAGTACTAGGACAAGTGTGTCTAGCCTACAGTCAAGCATGGTGGTGGGAGTGTCATGGTCTGGGCCTGCATGAGTGCTGCACTGGGGAGCTACAGTTCATTGAGGGAACCATGAATGCCAACATGTACTGTGACATACTGAAGCAGAGCATGATCCCCTCCCTTCAGAGGCTGGGCCGCAGGGCAGTATTCCAACATGATAACGACCCCAAACACACCTCCAAGACAACCACTGACTTGCTAAAGAAGCTGAGGGTAAAGTTGATGGACTGGCCAAGCATGTCTCCAGACCTGAACCCTATTGAGCATCTGTGGGGCATCCTCAAATGGAAGGTGAAAGAGTGCAAGGTCTCTAACATCCACAAGCTCCGTGATGTCGTCATGGAGGAGTGTAAGAGGACTCCAGTGGCAACCTGTGAAGCTCTGGTGACCTCCATGTCCATGAGGGTTAAAGGGACACTGAACCCACATTTTTTCTTTCATAATTCAGATAGAGCATGCAATTTTAAACAACTTTCTAATTTACTCCTATTCTCAATTTTTCTTCGTTCTCTTGCTATCTTTATTTGAAAAAGAAGGCATCTAAGCTTTTTTTTTTTGGTTCAGTACTCTGGACAGCACATTTTTTTTGGTGGATGAATTTATCCACCAATCAGCAAGGACAACCCAGGTTGTTCACCAAAAATGGGCCGGCATCTAAACTTACATTCTTGCATTTCAAATAAAGATACCAAGAGAATAAAGAAAATTTGATAATAGGAGTAAATTAGAAAGTTGCTTAAAATGTCATGCTCTATCTGAATCACGAAAGAAAACATTTGGGTTCAGTGTCCCTTTAAGGGAGTGCTGGAAAATAATGGTGGCCACACAAAATATTGACACTTTGGGCCCAATTTAGACATTTTCACTTAGGGGTGTACTCACTTTTGTTGCCAACGGTTTAGACATTAATGGCTGTGTGTTGAGATATTTTGAGGGGACAGCAAATTTACACTGTTATACAGGCTGTACACTCATTACTTTACATTGTAGCAAAGTGTCATTTCTTCATTGTTGTCACATGAAAAGGTATAATAAAATATTTACAAAAATGTGAGGGGTGTACTCACTTTTGTGGAATACTGTATGTATATTATACATCTCTAACTAGCATACATTGTTCAGGGTGAGACTAGGTGACTGAGGCCAGTAACGTTTTTTTATTTCCTTTATAACTTGTAAATTTTACTGTTCATAAACATAGTTCTTTCTTTTTTAATTAAACAGACTGGTAAGAAACACACTCTTGCTGCTACATATACTTAGGGATAAAGTTCTGTCATTTTCATTTATAGTGACCCCACAACTTGATTTATTGACAAATTTTGATAATTCAGGTACAATTATTTAACTGGTTATTATGGTAGGCCTACAAAAGTGCACATATTACATGGACAAATGGGTTGATCAGTATTACATATGGGACTAATAGGAAGTTGTTAATACAGGCAGTCTTTCATTATACAATGTCTTTTTTTTGCATTCCATCAATTCTTTATACCATTCCTTTCAGTTTTTATCTGCTTAAGTGCTGTATTTGTGAAACACACACACATTTATTTATGCAAACGTTTAGGCACCCCTGACAATTTCCATGATTTTCTTTTATAAATAATTGGGTGTTTGGATCAGCAATTTCATTTTGATCTAACAAATACCTGAAGGACACAGTAATATTTCAGTAGTGTTTATTGGATTAACAGAAAATGTGCAATATGCATCAAAACAAAATTAGACAGGTGCATAAATTTGGGCACCCTTGTCATTTTGTTGATTTGAATACCTGTAACTACCTAGCACTGATTATTTGGTTTAGTGAGCCCATTAAGCCTTGAACTTAATAGACAGGTGCATCCAATCATGAGAAAAGGTATTTAAGGTGGCCAATGGCAAGCTGTTGTTCTCTTTAACTCTCCTCTGAAGTGGCAACATAGGGGCCTCAAAACAACTCTCAAATGACCTGAAAACAAAGATTGTTTAACATTATGGTTTAGGGGAAGGCTACAAAAAGCTATTGCAGAGATTTAAGCTGTCAGTGTCCACTGTGAGGAACATAGTGTGGAAATGGAAGACCAAAGGCACAGTTCTTGTTAAGGCCAGAAGTGGCAGGCCAAGTAAAATATCAGAGAGGCAAGAAGGTGAGAACGGTCAAAAACAGCCCACAGACCACCTCCAAAGACCTACAATGTCATCTTGCTGCAGATGATATCACTGTGCATCGTTCAACAATTCAGCGCACTTTGCACAAGGTGAAGCTGTATGGGAGAGTGATGCGGAAGAAGCCTTTTCTGCACACACACCACAAACAGAGTCATTTGAGGTATGCAAACGCACATTTGGAAAAGCCAGCTTCATTTTGGAAGAAGGTGCTGTGGACTGATGAAACAAAGATTGAGTTATTTGGTTATAACAAGGGGCGTTATGCATGGCGGCAAAAAAACACAGCGTTCCAAGACAAACACTTGCTACCCACAGTAAAATTTTGTGGATGTTCCATCATGTTGTGGGGCTGTGTGGCCAGTGCCGGTACTGAGAATCTTGTTAAAGTTGAGGGTCGCATGGATTCCACTCAATATCAGCAGATACTTGAGAATAATGTTGAGGAATCAGTCAAAAAGTTAAAGTTATGCCGGGGCTGAATATTTTAACAAGATAACGACCCAAAACACTGCTCAAAATCTACTCTGGCATTTATGCAGAGGAACAAGTACAAGGTTCTGGAATGGCCATCCCAGACCTGAATATCATTGAAAATATGTGGGGTGATTTGAAGCGGGCTGTCCTTGCTCGGCAAGCATCAAACCTAACTGAACTGGAGATGTTTTGCAAGTAGGAATGGTCCAAAATACCTTCATCCAGACACTCATTACAGGCTATAGGAAGTGTCTAGAGGCTGTTATTTCTGCTAAAGGAGGCTTTACTAAATATTGATGCAATATTTCTGTTGGGGTACCCAAATTTATGCACCTGTCTAATTTCGTTTTGATGCATATTGCACATTTTCTGTTAATCCAATAAACCTCATTTCACTACTGAAATATTACTGTGTCCTTCAGTTATTTGATAGATCAAAATGAAATTGCTGTTCCAAACACCCAATTATTTATAAATGAAAATCATGGAAATTGTCAGGGGTGGCTAAACTTTTGCATACAATTGTATGTATTTGTGTGTGTGTGTGTGATTGCATTCTGTAGACTTGACAATATAGGTCTGGTCCTTCAATTTTTCCAGGGCTGCTTTTCATTCCCAGTCCGGCCCTGCTGCCTGCCTGTTACTAAACCCTGCTTGCCAAGTGATCATTCTCCTGCTTAATCCTTTTGTTACTGTGAAAGGTTGTGAAAGATGGCATGATCAATAGTTCTTTTTTTCTATTACAATTACTTTTGATGTACTAGTAGCACAGTGTTTGCTATCCAGCTGGTCCTATTGCAAGAGGATAGTGATGACTACATCAGTGGTATTTTTAATATAATATAATAAATGCTCACAATGACAATATTTTTATTTGGAATTTGGGAGAAATTTCAGATTTTATGACCATAGAGTCTCATATCTGCCAACATTTTACAAGAAAGGTGGTGTGTTTTGGGGCAGGGCCATGATAGGAGGGCATGGCCACGGACATGTTGTGGGTAAGGCTGGGTGTGTTGCGAGACAGGCAGAGCTGGGGCATGTCGTGGGTGGCGCCAGAGAAATCCTTAAAAACCTGTTCACCCTGACCAAAGAGACTGCAGAAGGGAAAGCAAGCAGACTTCCCAACCTCTGACAATCCCACAAGATCTGGGGCATTTGAAAGGTCTATAGTCCTTTAGATGACATTCTAATACTTAGCTGTTGCATACGATAAGAGACACTTTAATTTGCTGTGCGTATTAACAGGATTTTTAACTGGCACTGAATATCTAGCGCATTTTAGTGGGAATCCTTTGTAGTCTCAACTACATAAATCATGCTCCCTCTAACAAAATATATAAGCCTGTGCTCTGGATGGGTCTTGGATTTCCAAAGCGCTTTGCGGGATGGCACACACGATCGCACTATTGGACTAAATGTAGCTCGCTCACGCTCTCGTCTAGTAGCTCAGTGCTCAGTAGAGCCTGGAACGGAGTCCAACTTTACACTAAAAAAACCTGGCAATGCTTTTAATTTATGAAGTTACCATTAAGATAATGTCATATAATTCTGCACTATGTAAGATATATATAACATAATTCTGTATGTTTACTGTCCCTTTAATTATCCCTCACTTTCCACTTTCAAAAGTTCCCAGAATAAAATGGAAATCTGAATGTGACAATCAAAGACTGTTGTTATAAACATCACAGGGAGGAGTGATATACCATATTAAATGTAGGGTTTCAGGCGTTGCATTTATGTGCATCCCCTTCTCATAGGTGAATGCAACTAGGGTGAGTCAAGATATATAAATACGGTTATTAATTTAACTGTATAAAGGTGAAATGGTAAAACATAAAATATGAAATTAATAATGGATAAATATTATCTTATAAAAACATATACACAACAGTAGTGCACATAGACATAGTCTATTTCTGGATGACCATACTATCCAGAAATAGACTTCAAGGTCAATGAAGTATCTGCATTGTCATTTTATTTTTAAAGTATTTTGTCTTTGTAAGGCTACAGCAACAATATATCCCACCATTGAAGACCCAAAGAGGTGTGCTTCCATACATTAGTCCTACACTGGCATTTGTTTGCAGCCAATCTGAAGTAGATATGAGTGTGTAAGCTTAAAACTTTATTTTGACAGCATAAAGTTATACATAAATAGACCATAAACAGATTGATTTTTTTTCACTAACACAGTAAATCACTCAATAATGGAATCCTAATTTTTTTTAAATGATTTTTATTGAGGTTCATACATAAATTCACATTCAGTATATACCATTGCAGTACGTCTGCACCATGTATGCAATAAAAAACAAAAATAGATCAAGTACAGAAGAAATATAAAAAAAATAGACAAATGATACATTGAGAACCTCTGTTTTCTATTTTATAACAAGGTATCAGTCTTGGTATTGCTCTTGGACCCTTGAAAAAAATATATCTGACAAACCTCGTTATTTTATAGCACATAAACTACAACAGTCGTAGCGAACCGCATATATCTCTTAAAGGACCGACTTATAAATCCTTTTTTCCTCTTTAAGAAGAAAACGCTGCACTCACCGGTCTTTAGAATGATATAATGTATTCACAATCTCATCACATCAGCTTATAGCTGCATAATAACCCGCAGACGTTTCGGTACCGCACTGGCACCTTTCTCAATGATTTTTTTCCCAGTATCTCCAAATGTTCCCAAACAACTTAACACACCCGTTCCCTATTTATACCCTAATGTGCTAGAAACAACTGCGGGTCAGCCACACCGGTGTGCTTAAACCACATAATATCCGGCGTAAATCCTGGATCTCAACAACAAAAACACATGGCTAATAAGCATATTCACTCCCCCTCATGACGGATAGCTACTACGTCACCATCGGGGTGAACTCGCAGTGAACCACAGCGGCTTGGCTGAACATGGCCAATTTCAAATAAACTAAACACCTGGGGCTCCATTACAAATGCAGCGTCGCCCGCAAAAGCCGGCTACGCCAGTTTTTACGCGATTTTCGTATTACATATACGGCGTAGCATACAAGTTACGCGTGTATATTTCACCCGTCACTCGCAATTATTACTCCCAAAGGCTAACATGGGACCGCGTCGTAAATCGGTATCCAATATCCAGGGCAAGGCCTTACGTGGCGAAAATCGAGAAATCTTACTCCATTTTTACCTCACCATAAAAGGCAGCCGTAGCAGGCGTTGCGCTGAGTATGGGAGCACCGTAACTCCCGAAAATGCCTGCAAAAATAAACTAACACCTAACGAATGCGCAATGTCTATCTACCTGTCAACCGCAATCCCCCACCGCAATAACTAATAAAGTCTATTAACCCCTATATCTGCCATCAAACCCACACCACAAGTAATAACTAAATTATTAACCCCTAAACCGCCATAGCCCACAACGCAATTAACCTATTCAAGTATTAACCCCTAAACAGCCATAGCCCACATAGCCTATTAAATGTATTAACCCCTAATCTGCCGCCACCGCCACTATAATAAAGGTATTAACCCCTAAACCTAAGTCTAACCCTAACCCTAACACCCCCTAACTTAAATATTATTTAAATAAATCTAAATAAATTTACTATTATTAACTAAATTATTGCTATTTAAAACTAAATACTTACCTATAAAATAAACCCTAAGATAGCTAAAATATAATTAATAATTACATTGTAGCTATTTTAGGATTTATTTTTATTTTACAGGCAACTTTGTATTTATTTTAACTAGGTACAATAGTTATTAAATAGTTATTAACTATTTAATAGCTACCTAGTTAAAATAAAAACAAATTTACCTGTAAAATAAATCCTAACCTAAGTTACAATTACACCTAACACTACACTATCATTAAATAAATTAAATTAATTAACTACAATTACCTAAAATTAAATACAATAAAATAAAATAAACTAAAGTACAACCCCCCCCCCACTAAATTACAGAAAATAAAAAAAATTACAAGAAGTTTAAACTAATTACACCTAATCTAAGTCCCCTAATAAAATAAAAAAAGCCCCCCAAAATAATAAAATTCCCTACCCTATACTAAATTACAAATAGCCCTTAAAAGGGCTTTTTGCGGGGCATTGCCCCAAAGTAATCAGCTCTTTTACCTGTTAAGAAAAATACAATACCCCCACCAACATTAAAACCCACCACCCACACACCCAACCCTACTCTAAAACCCACCCAATCCCCCCTTAATAAAACCTAACACTACCCCCTTGAAGATCTCCCTACCTTGAGCTGTCTTCACCCAGCCGGGCACAAGTGGACCTCCAGAGGGGCAGAAGTCTTCATCCGATCCGGCCAGAAGAGGACATCCAGACCGGCAGAAGTCTTCATCCAGGCGGCATCTTCTATCTTCTTCCATCCGGAGCGGAGCGGGTCCATCTTGAAGACATCCGACGCGGAGCATCCTCTTCCATCCGACGGCGACTGAAGAATGAAGGTTCTTTTAAGTGACGTCATCCAAGATGGAGTCCCTTCAATTCTGATTGGCTGATAGAATCCTATCAGCTAATCGGAATTAAGGTAGGAAAATCCTATTGGCTGATGCAATCAGCCAATAGGATTGAAGTTCAATCCGATTGGCTGATCCAATCAGCCAATAGGATTGAGCTTGCATTCTATTGGCGAATTTCAAATAAGCAGTAGATTTTTTTATGCAAATTATTTTTTTTCATGCTATATGCCAGTCCCCTGTATCATGTGACAGCCATCTGCCAATTGCAGACTAGTATACGTATTCCCTGTGAGCTTGTGCACATGCTCAGTTGGAGCTGGTGCCTCAGAAAATGTGCATATTAAAGGAATGTGCACAATTAGATAATAGAAGCAAATTGGAGAGTCATTTTAAAACTTCATGCTCTATATAAATCATGAAAGTTTAATTTTGACTTTAGTGTCCCTTTAAAGAAACAGATAAATGCAGATCTAAATACACCGGTCTCTGAAATGGCAAGATATAGAAGTCAAAATACTTCTATAGCGTATAAGACAGGCACAACCCCTTTAGGGGCAATGTATAAAATAGGGCAATGCCAAAGAGTGGATGTAAACATAAGTAGCAATCATAGCATACAAGTTCATTACTATGGTAGACAGCAAAACAAACTCCATAGTACCATAGAAACTTAACCATAAGAAAAACAAAAAATGAACCCAACTATAAGGTTATTATTAAGAGTGTGTCTCTAATAATACATGAAGTGGTTGAAGATACAGAACATTTACACTTCTGGGCTAACAGACTACAAAACACTGTAATAGTTATCAGCATAATACTGTTTATGCATAAATCTAGAAATATACTGTCACTCAGTAAAACAAGATAAGGCAGTCCGATATGGGTAAAGGTTAAAAGTATATCGGAGAGAGCCAAGGGAACTGTCCTATTGCAAGCTATATTATACTAATAAATAAACAGTAATCACACTCCAGTGCTCTGTCTAGTACTGTTCACCCATAGGCAAGCAGGTACAAGAAAAGATCTTCTATTTCACCTAAGGCCATCTAATGCGATAGTCACACGTACAGAGGGTTCTCAATCTTACTGATCTAGGGCCCCCAATACCAGCTGTAGCTCTATCATGAACATCTCCGGAAATCCAATTTTTATAGGTTTCTATGAAAGAATCCTATAAAAGTATTTTAAAAATATACTCACTAGCTTAGTGAGTAAAAAAAAAAAAAATTGTATGTGGTCGTTTGTAAAAATTTTACACACCCCTTGTGTAAACACATTTTATCTATATGAATTAGGAAGACTTAGCTAAGATTATATTGACATTATACAATGCATTTCATTTTTTGACTGTGAAATATAGATTTTACACCACATAATAACTGAACGGCCCACTGACACTATCAACATTTACTTTTTAGGCTAGAATTTTGCCTTTACTTTATCCTTACTACTTAACATGCTTTGAGTCTCAGTTTTGTTAAATACCTTAGTTTATATCATATCACCTACCTGACTTTTCTCCCTATGCTATACATATAAGATTGTTAAGTATTTCCTTTTAAGTTTTATTTTTTACACCATTTACCATTACGTAACTCTCCTTTGTATCCTTCCAGAGATAGGATTTCTGGAACCGTACCAATAATCAAGATGAGGCACCATTTGTGTCAAAAGAAACTGACTTTTTCTGCTACTTATACATTTTTGTATACAACTAGCATCCTACTGACCTCACCTTCAGAGCTATCACTCTGTTTTCCAAACTTCAAATTGTCTGAAAAAGTAATTCATATTTTATTACAGTCAGTAAATTACCATTTAGACTATAATAAACCTTTGGGATTTTCCCATTTTAAATGCACAATTTTATATTTAGTGGGGATGAATTTTAGATCCCCCTAATTTAACCAATCCTCCAGTTTTTATTTAACATCACTACTCCCTTTATCTACCCCTTTTGGAACACCAACGGTGCTACTATGCTTGTTGTTTTATAAATAAAAAATAATATCGAGGAATTTCCAGAAAGGATCATTTGCATGCAGTGTCGGGATCACATGTTACATGCCTTAACTACAAGGCAAACTGTGCAGCAATAGCCAGCCCTGAATATGCTGAGCCACGATTCAGTTTGGAGTTTGTGGTTCCCTGGTCTGCTGAGCTACCAGTTTGTCCATGTAGATGACTACTATGTTAATTCAGTTGTAAGTTTTTACCTGTCTGTTCTGCTCTAATGACTGCTAAGCCATGCTTGATTAATGGACTCAGTCCTGATAAACTGCATGATAACAGTAAACTAAACCACTGAAATGGTAATGTTCCTAGTCTTCATGTTGTCTACTACTCCTGCATACTACTGGACTAGATTAAATGTAGAAAAAGAGTGCTTTATATGTTGTTTTAACTTCCCTTCAATTGAGGATGCTGCCTCCCACAGTCACTCCTTTACGTATATCTGTCCTTATGTCTATACCCTATTTATAAATGGTGGTGTTGTCTTTCTCAAGGAATGAAGCTTGCTTGACTCTAATATACACGCTGCTCTTATAATGACTTTGAGGATAGATAGATAGATAGACCTGCAACCTGCACTAATAAAAGGCTCCCCTTGGATTGCACACATTCTGAGTACACAATTCAATTCTGAGTGAATATAGTATTTATTTGTTACTTCCTTTTATTCAGTAAAATATTTTTTATTTTTTGGGACTTTGGGAGATACTACAGCACTAGACCCTGCAACTGTTACTTAATTTCAGATGTAGCTCCTGCGTTGTACAAACACCAGATAGATTATTGTTTCTGGCTCTCCCCAGTTCTACCACTGTGTCTACATCTAACAGATCAAGACTTGCTATTATTACTTAGTCCCTAGAAGTGTTAATCACTGTGCAGCATGTAGAACTGTTATGGTTCTGAATTCCATGGAATTACTCCAGCCTCTTTGGGACAATAAAAAAAAAATCAGTTTTTTTTCCGTTTTGTTCTATTTTATGGAAAAACATGAAAAAAAAACAACAAATAATGAAAATATACTTTAAAGCTGTTTTACAATAAAATAATTAAACATATTGAGTTTAATGTTCCTTCAACCTACAGAAAGAATTCACTATGAATTGGAAAATAAACAGTAATTGTACCTCAATATTAATGTTAGTGGAACTATGTTACTAAAGATTATAATGTGCATGTTCTGTTTGTTAATAAACAATTTCTATAATTGTATAATTTTGAAAATCAATCATTTTTTATATAAAATGTCTTGAAAAAATAGTTACATACAACATATGCCATCAAAATTCTCTTTGTATACATATTACTTGGTAACTCTTTCCAATGTGTACATCAAATCATAGACACACCCAGGTAACAATCCCAGGTAACTACTCAACATCATGGATGTCTTTGCAGTTTAATGAATTGCACTAAGTTAACTTAAGTCATGAGCAGCTGCATACAACAAGCCATTAAAGGGACAGTCTACACCAGAATTTTTATTGTTTTAAAAGATATATAATCCCTTTATTACCCATTTCCCAGTTTTGCATAACTAACACAGTTATAATAATATACTTTTAACCTCTGTGATTATCTTGTACCTAAGCCTCTGAAAACTGCCCCTTTTTTCAGTTCTTTTGACAGACTTGCAGTCTAGCCAATCAGTGCCTGCTCCCAGATAACTTCATGTGCACGAGCACAGTGTTATCTATATGAAATACGTGAACTAACACCCTCTAGTGGTAAATAACTGTTAAAATGCAATCTGAAAGAGGTGGGCTTCAAGGTCTAAGAAATTAGCATATGAACCTCCTAGGTTAAGCTTTCAACTAAGAATACCAAGAGAACAAAGCAAAATTGGTGATAAAAGTAAATTGGAAAATTGTTTAAAAATACATGCTCTATCTGAATCATGAAAGTTTATTTTGGCCTAGACTGTCCCTTTAAACACTTGTTAAAGGGACATGAAATCCATTCTTTTTCTTTCATGATTCAGATAGAGCATGCAATTTTAAACAACTTTTTAAATAACTTCTATTAGCAAAGTTGCTTCATTCTCTTGGTATCATTTATTGAAAGAGCAGCGCTACTGGGAGCTAGCTGAACACATAGGTAAGCCAATGACAAGACACATATATGTGCAGCCAGCAATTGCCAGCTAATTCCCAGTAGGGTATTGCTGTTCTTAGGGCTACTTATGTATGCTTTTCAACAATGGATACCAACAGAAATAAGCAAATTAGATAAAAGAAGTAAATTGGAAAAGTGTTTAAAATGGAATGCTCTGTCTGAACTCTTAAAACCAATCATAGTGAATATATATGAAAACATCATTGTATAAACAGACTACTCTGCAACTAAGTATTTCAGAGCAGCCACCAATACTAAAGTAAAAACAGATGCAATATGTTTTGTTAAATAAATCAGTGATGTTTCTATCTGCACTGGAATAAAGCTTTATGCTTGTCAGGCACCAGACAGACGATCATAGAAGTGTATGTTAAACAATCTGTTTATAAACTGTACATACCAAGATATTTCAATTGTAATCATGTCATGTGTTCCTTCCTACTCACAGACTTGACTAGGATTGCTAATGTTTATTATATGTAAATTGTAAAATAAAACTGTGGCATAAAGGTTGAGCTTTTTAAAGTAAATCTAAAATTGTTATGCATCATTGCTTCATTTGAACTACTGCAAATAAAAATGTCAGATCAGATAAATCAATGCTGCAACACTGTAAAGCTATTGATTCTAATATTGATATTTAAATGCTGTCATTATGACACTAAGACCAAACTTTATAATGGACTTCATTCTCTCAATTTAGAACATCATATGCATCAGCAGAAGTATTTGTATCCAATATGTTTGAGATAGATTGTTTATGGTGAAGTATTTTGTTTGGAGTTTACCTGTGGGATAGAGAATGTTTAAAATAGGTTGGGTTATCATGGATAGGATGCGGGGTTTGTAAGTATTTGTTATCTGTCAAAGCAATATGCCAATAATCATTATACTTAGAAATGGAAATATGGTAACCAGACCTAGGACCTATATTCTTTAAAGTGAAGATGTATTTTTCAGTAGGAAAAGCAGACATCCCAACCTGCAAAAACTCATTTCAGGGAGGTGGCTTCACCTGCTACTGCACCGCGCCCCCCCCCCCCAGTTATATATTGAACACCTTGAAACCCTAAATAAGATAATGATAAGAGACTTATCATTAAAGTACCTTCCCACTAAAGTCACATTAAAAAAAGTAGCTTTATTGCACAACCACATACAACAAACCTTTTTTTCCAGTGATCGTACGCTTGTTAAATGCTTAAATATTTTAGAATACAAAGTTTAATTACATGCAGTAAATAAGGTAGTATTTGTGTTTTTATTTTATTAAAATCAGTGGGGGCTTTTTTTGTTACTGGTGTATGCTTTGAGGGTTCTATAATGTCCCAGCAACTAAAGGCATTCCTTAAAGAAACACTTTTCCGGATTTGGGCCACATTGTATCATCAAGGAGCCGCTATTAATTACAATCAGGGAGACTCCCTGAACTGCAGGGAGAGTTGGGATGTCTGGAAAAACTTATTTAGATCCTACTTTTCTAATAAGCCATATTAAAGCCTGTGGGTGAAAACACTGATATATATCAGTGTTTTCACCCAAATAATCGACCTTCTGACTTTAATATGCAGTTATAATATTTACATAAATTAGCAAATCACTATTCCAAACTGCAGCTAATAGGTAGATACTATACCAGTTGAAAAGCTTATCAATATTTTATTAATAATTTTGCCAGTGAGGGCTAGGGGGGTTTCTGAAACCAAACTGTAAAAAACAACAACAAAATAAACAAGCAGACCAATAATAGAATATATCTCCACTTTAGTGGGAAAAACATCTGCAGTTTAACAATTCTATCTATATCTAGATTGATGATACATAGATAACGGTGTGTTTAGCGTCTTACCCGCAGGTGCATATCTCGCAGATACACTTGAGCTTCATGTCTGTGCGGCCAGTCTGGACAAAAAGTTCACGCAGTGAGTTCTCCTTCACGACTGCACACTCTGCACAAAAAACTCACATTTGGAGTCCAGGTTACCAAGCAAGCAAGCTGTCGCCCAGCAACAGGTCAGCGTCCTGTCAACACAGCGTATACGCTGCGTAATGACATCCACAGCCTGGGCGTGGTGAGGGGAAAAACGTGAAAGTAGTACAACTTCCGGGTATGGAGAAGCACATGCGTCAGAGAGCTATATAAATATTAAAGGTGAGTGCTAGTGCTGACAGTGGGTTTATGTGATAAGTGCATGCAAGGAAACAAGTAGCAGTACTGTATGTATAGTATAGGAACCAGTCAGCATGTTTTGTCTTCATCTGGAATTGCTTGTTACGTTACCACTTCGCTTTTGACATAAATTTAGAGATTTCAAAATGTTGTGAGCAGCAAAGTTCTAGAATTCTTATCTATGTATCGGCATATTGTGACGTGCTTGTACATATATAATGAACAGCACAATTATATCTCTGCATCCACCGAAATACTAAACGGTATAAGCAAAAAGCATCAGCAATATGGTCAGATTGACAGCTAGGTATGCTCTTATTTACTTTTTTTTAAAGGAACATTAAACACTAAATAAATGCTAGATAGAACGATGCATTCAAAGAAAAGATTAGTCGAAGACTAACATGTAGATACATTTTTAACGTTTCTTTAACTGTTTAAATGTTGACAAAATAAGTGTAAAGTTTTAGTGTCTATAAAACAATGGGAGCTGCCATGTTGTAACTTAGGTTACTTTCTCTGCTGTGGCCAATTAAGGACAATTATAAATAAGTCACTAAAGTGTGCAGCCAATGGCTGTGTGGAATATAACAGTGTTCTGCACTTCCTTTTCTAACAAGGACTGAAAAGCTCACAATTTCAGGATGGAATTACAGGAAAAGGAGACAAAATATATAATAAAAGTATATTGCGTAGTTTTTTTTTTTATTTGTACAGTTTATCCTTTTATATTTCCATCTGAAAGTGTTCAATGTCCCTTTAAACCATTTTCCTTTTCAAAAGAAGGGTGCATTTGATAACAGAAGTGTCTTTTTATGGAAGATCTGAATCATGAATGTTTAAAGAGACATGAAACCCCAATTTTATCTTTCATGATTCAGATAGAGCATACAATTCTAAACAACTTTCCATTTTACTTCTAACAACTTTGCTTCATTCTCTTGGTATCCTTTATTAAAAAAGCAGCAATGCCCTACTGAGATCTAGCTCAACTCATTGGTAAACCAATGACAAGATGCATATATGTGCACCCACAAATCAGCAGCTAGCTCCTGAGGCTACCTAGGTTTTCTTTTCAATAAAAGATATCAAGAGAATAAAGTAAATTAGATAGAAGTACATTTAAATTTGTGTGCTCTATCTAAATCATGAAAGAAAATTTTGTTTATGTCCATTTAATTATTAAATACGCAGCCTTTTAATTGCTGCTAATAGAATTATTAATATTTTTTCTCTCCTGTTTCACTCCTAGCTGTTTTATTCATAGTTATGGAGTAAAATTATGTATACATTTTGGTATATATGATACCTCTTTGTGAGTGACACTAAAATAAAATGATGCACACACGATATATAAAAGCTTACATTAAGTGAAAGTCAATCCTAGTGTTGTGCAAACGCTAGGATTGACTATTGAAACAAATAACGGGGACTTTCATTCATCAAGTATAAGATACTTCATTCGCGCTGCGGAATTGTAGAGCGCTGCGGAATCTGTTGGCGCTCTACAAATACCTGATGATAATAATAATAATAACGTCATGTAGAAAGCTCCTTTATTTGTTTCAATTGATCGCCGTTTTTACCTGGTTCAGCAGCCCACGGCTAAAAATTTTTTTGGCTAAGAGGTGACGTTTTCACCTCTTAGCCAATAGCCGTGCAATAAATCCGGCTCCCATGGGTGCCAAGCCGGATTTATCGCACGGCTATTGGCTAAAAGGTGAAAACGTCACCTCTTAGCAAAACATTTTTTTAGCCGTGGGCTGCTGTAGCAGCTAAAAATGGCGATCGATTGAATCAAATAAAGACGCTTTCTACATGGAGTATCTTATACTTCATGAATGAAAGTCCCCTTTATTTGTTTCCATAGTCAATCCTAGTGTTTGTACAACGCTGGGATTGACTTTCACTTTAAAGGGACATGAAACTCCACATTTTTATTTTATGATTCAGATAGAGCATGCAATTTGAAACAAATCTTCCAATTTAATTCATCAATTTTTTTTTGTTCTCTTGGTATCTTTCATTGAAAAAATCTCTCAAAATCTTGCACATTTATGGAGCACTATATGGCCTCAGATTTGCAAGACTGCTATCTATTTACAAGAGCACTAGATTGCAGCAATATTTCCTTCCCTGTAGTGCTTCATGGGAACAAAGCAATTTTGATAATAGAAGTACATTGGGAACTTTTTTTAAAATGTTATGCTCTGTCTGAATCACAAAATCACATTTTTGGTTTTCATATCCCTTTAAGGATTAGAATTCTTAAAGGACCAGTCAATGCAGTAAATTTACATAATCAACAAATGCATGATAAGAAGACAATGCAATAGCACTTAGTCTGAACTTCAAATGAGTAGTAGATTTTTGTTAAATAAATTGCAAAGTTATGTTTATTTCCACTCCCCCTGTATCATGTGACAGCCATCAGCCAATCACAAATGCATATACGTATATGCAGTGAATTCTTGCACATGCTCAGTAGGAGTTTGTGACTCAAAAAGTGTAAATATTAAGACTGTGCACATTTTGTTAATTGAAGTAAATTGGAAAGTTGATTAAAATTGCATGCTGTATCTGAATCTTGAAGTTTAATTTTGACTTGAGTGTCCCTTTAACATTCCAAAGATGGGATATGATAAAATGTAATACTTCATACCTTCTGAACATTTCAGTGACATTTAAAATTATATCAAATATTGCATAACTAATAAAATAAAAATCATTATATTTGTAATGCATTGAGGCATGTGAGGCATAATGCATTTCACACTCCTAGACTTTAAAAAACAAAAATGTCATTTAAGGGTCCAGTGTTTTTGTGCATATTTTGCTGGACAGTCTGCTAAAATACTGAACTGTCTGATTGAATACTAGACACATGGCAACGCCAGTGGTGGAGGAGATTTAAAGGGACACTCAAGTCAAAATTAAACTTCATGATTCAAATACAGCCTGTAATTTTAAACAACTTTCCAATTTTCTTTCATTAACAAAATGTGCAGTCTTTTTATATTTGCACTTTTGAGTCACCAGCTCCTACTGAGCATGTGCAAGAATTCACTGCATATACATATATGCATTTGTGATTGGCTGATGGCTGTCACATGATACAGGGGGAGTGGAAGTAGACATAACTTTGCAATTTATTTTTAAAAAATCTACTACTCATTTGAAGTTCAGACTAAGTGCTATTGCATTGTCTTCTTATCATGCATTTGTTGATTATGCAAATCTACTGTATTGACTGGTCCTTTAAATCCACATTTAAATTAAGTATAATAATAATCTTGCTGTATCCATAGTGTGATGTTTGTTAACCCCTGCTTTAATGCACATGTAACACAGAGAAAAGTTGTATTTTTTACGCTAAAAGGTTCTCCTGATATTGCTAACATAATGCATAACCAGTTTTTAGTCTTTCAAACAATCTGGTTACTTTTGAGTTAGTGTCCAATTAAAGTGAAGATAAACTTTGGTGAATGAAAGCCCGTTTTTTAAAAATACTATTAAAAACAGGGGCACTTTCATTCATCAAAGTTTAAAAAAGCAGCCGTTTTGATTAAAAACTTACCTTTTTTTCTTTTCACAGCCAGAGCAGTTTGCCCCTCCTGGAAATCCTCTCTTCACACATCAGCAATGACTAATCCGGCTTCATCCAATCACGACTTTCCCCCAGGGTAGTCATTGCCTGAGGCCATGCTGTGATTGGAGGAAGCCGGATTAGTCATTGCTGACGTGTGAAGAGAGGATTTCCAGGAGGGGGAAGCTGCTCTGGCTGTGAAAAGAAAAAAAAGGTAAGTTTTTAATCAAAACGGCTGCTTTGTTAACTTTGTTGAATGAAAGTGCCCCTGTTTTTAATAGTATTTTTAAAAAAACGGGCTTTCATTCATCACTTTTACATCAACTTTAACGTTCCCTTTTCACAACAGTTATATTGATTGTACTTTATAGTTTTGCAATATATGCATGAAGTATAATTCGCATAACATTATTTTACTACAGCAATTAATTTTTATTTTTATATTGAATATGATGAAATCTTTTTTAGGTATTACACAATGGGACTAATTAGCCTGGAAAGAATAATTGCACTACAAAAGAAGACTGCTAACATAAGAAATATCTGTATATTAGCACATGTGGACCATGGTGAGTGTTGCCTACTGGTTTTGCAGATGTGAACAAACTTCACATACGCATTCTTTTTATTATCAAAGTGATATCAAACTCAAAATGTATTTTTCTATATTTAATTTAAAAAAGCAGTTTTCCTGTTAAATATCTTTACAATTGTGTTTGTTCCACGCCCTCCAGAGTGGTTGGAGTACCTCTGTCATATTTAAAAGGGCAGTAACCCTTGTCTGCACTATGTGCAGAATAATGTAGGGCTGCAACTAATGATTATTTTCATAATCGATTAATTGGATAAAAAAAAGAATCCAATAACTATTTCCTATATTTAAAATAAAATCCACATACTGAGTGTTACAAATATAAACTTCAGACTAAAATTTTAACACAACTATTTGTCCAATTTTTAAGCAGCAGAACACAGTTTTATAGTTAAACAAAACAAAACCAAAAACTGTTTGAAAAGAGGTAGAACTAAAAAGAATTAGACTATCACTGTTAATAACATTCTGTTATTCACTCTTTCAGAAACTTTGCATTGAAATGCAAAAAATCTCAACATGTCCACATGCTTCTGGCTAAGGCTGGTTCTCTGTTAGCAGTTATATTTCCTGCAGCAGAGAAGAGGCACTCAGATGGTGTTGAGATGTATAAGTACGGTTTTGCCAATTTCACCAAAGTGGGATATTTATCTTTGTTAGCTCTTCACCAATTCAAAGTGTTTTCCACCTTGACAAGGGGCCTCTCAATAAAGCAACCCTTGACTTCATTCTAACATAAAAAATATCTTCAATATCTATATGCAATGGTAAGTAACCAGCTATAAGGTTAGGGGAAAATATCTAGTCTGCTCTAAAAATAACAGATATATACTTAAAAAAAGGTTGAATCTGGTACATATTATCACAATTTATTAAAAATATAAAAAACAAATCAAAAGTGCTAAGAACTTTATATCAATAACAGGACAGAGCCTTACACATTTATTTATACAGTACATATAATCAGCAATAGCAAGCAATACGCTAATAATTGTGCAAACAGATAAAAGTGCACATTAATTTAAATAATTACCATCAATCTAGAGGCTAGGTGTAAATACCAAGCTTGGCACTATATCATGAAAAGCATAGTTCCAAATCACCTGATTTAATATAATAGTCATCATTTTATTGTTTTTATCTGGGTTGCACATAAGCCAGCGGTAATTGTAAACTTATACTGATCTGAAAAAGTGAAAAGTCAACGTCTGTAGACGTCCTTTAGTCTAAGGACATAACCATAAAACACAATACCATGTGTAGGAGTTCATTGGAGTGAAGCAGCTGGTGTTGTGCACAGGCCAACTAATTGCAAACCAACTAATCGATTATGAGATTCATTGACAACTATTTTCATAATCGATTATTATCGATTATGACGATTAGTTGTTGCAGCTCTAAAATAATGTAACATAAGAGTAGCCTTTCCTATTAAAAATATTTACAAATACAGAATGTCTCAAGCAAAAATTTACTTAGAACACACAAAAAGAAAATTGCGAAACCGTCAATTTTAAAGTGGTATTGCTCAAAACGCAATTGACAATACAATCTATATAATTACATTAGCTCACAAAAAGTGTTAAAATGACATATGAAATGCAAATACTAAAATGTATCAAAGTTTAAAATTAGCTTTCAATGTAGCCAGACGTGATATATGGTTACCGTGTGAAGTATAATCCCCAATAGGGACTGCCCATATGAAGTTGCAAGTTGACTTCAAGTAGGTTTGTCCACGGCTTTCCTCATACAAGTGAATCAAACGTTGCTGCTGGAATAGAGAGAGTGCTGTTGCCGCTCTTCCTTGGAAAACTAAATCTGCAAGTGGTACAAGAAGACAAGCGCAACTCCGATTCACAGGGGCTACATCTTTTATTTATATGATTCTGTTACCGTAAGTGTAACTCTCTGCCGCTAATCTCTTGAGAAAGTCTGCTTAGGTAGCAGATGAAACGCTTTAAGTTGGAGCCTTTGAGTTGGAGTCTTTTGTGCTCTATGACAGTTGGAGTCACACAGCATCTCTTTTTATACATCTTGGCGATGGTGTGAGTGGCAGAGAGTTACACTTAAGGTAACAGAATCATTGAGACCGCATTCACCTCAATATCAGCTAAGATATGCCTGTTTTATCTTTTATCTTGTAAGTGCATATGATTGAACACTTGTTCATCTGGTATGCCAATGACAGGCCTAGTTTAAGCATGATACATAATATTGTGATGGACACTCATTAAAGGAACAGTGTACACCAATTTTCATATAACTGCGTGTAATAGACACTACTGTAAAGAAGAATATGCACGGATACTGATCTAAAAATCCAGTATAAAACCTTTTTAAAACTTACTTAGAAAATCCCAGTTTAGCACTGTTGATGAGGTTAGGCAGCGACACCCACTGAAAGAGGCTGGGAAAGCAGGAACAGCAGACACTACCCCCTCCACTGCATATGAAAAGGCAGGTTACACAAACATGAGCAGCAGGACTCTGTAGACTTGAGTCTACATCTGATATTTTGGGGACTTAGTTAGGAATCTGAAAATCATCACAATGTTGTTATAAAATAAGCAGAACTATACATTGTACAAAAACACTCCCAGATGGACTATATAAGGGATCCTCTACTAAACATTTATGCAAAGAAAAATCTAGTGTACAATGTCCCTTTTAACTATTTTGCCTGTTATTTCTGTAATACACACCGGCAAATTGTCCATACTGCAGTTATTCTAACATAGTCTGTATGAAGAGAGTGATAGTGTGTTTTAAATTTTACCTTAGAGGAACAATTGATTTGCAACAGCAAAGGAGACAGGGAACACATCTCCTACAAGGCTTTCTTTGGGGGTGTATCCCTGTTCTGCTTTGCAATATCAAAGCCCTGCAAATGTTGCTAACAAAATGTTAGTTGTAAAGAACAATAAAACGTTCTATTTATTTTAGGCTGTATAGACCATTTCTGTGTAGAATATAGCAGTGTTCGTTTTGAGAAATCAGGACTTTGCACTTCTTATGTCCATGGGATACATTTTTTACTACGCATAATTTAACATTTTATATCACAATTTCAAAATATGTTAGGTATCTAAATGCTTTTTAAACATTTATTTTATATGCACATTTTTTTAAATGCATTACAACTTGATTTTTATATCTCTTAATTACTCTAATAGGAAAAACAACGTTAGCTGACTGCCTTATATCTAGCAATGGGATCATCTCAAACAGACTTGCTGGAAAGGTAAGTTTCCATAATCAGCACCATAAATATGTTTTTTATTAACGAATAATCTGTAGGTTTTGGATCTCGTTGACTCCCTTTTACTGTTGTACAATTATAGTTACGTTACTTGGACAGTCGTGAAGATGAGCAGATCCGGGGCATCACAATGAAATCTAGTGCCATATCTTTGCAGCACAATGAAGGTATCCTGTTTTTACCAAACTTATAGACCAGTCTGGCATGGTTTGATTCATCTTAAAGGGACATGAAAACAATTCTTCATTCATGATTCAGATAGAACATACAACATTACATTTTTCCCAATTTACATCTACTGTTAAAGGGACAGTCTACGCCAGAATTGTTATTGTTTTAAAAGATAGATAATCCCTGTATTACCCATTCCCTAGTTTTGCATAACAAACACTGTTATATTAATATACTTTTTACCTTGTGATTAACTTGTATCTAAGCCTCTGCAAACTGCCCCCTTATTTCAGTTCTTTTGATAGACTTGCATTTTAGCCAATCAGTGCTGACTCCTAGGTAACTCCACGTGCATGAGCACAGTGTTAGCTATATGACACACATGAACTAGCACCCTCTAGGGGTCAAAATGCATTCATTTAAGAGGCGGCCTTAAAGGTCTAAGAAATTAGCATATGAACCTCCTAGGTTTAGCTTTCAACTAAGAATACGAAGAGAACAAAGCAAAATTGGTGATAAGAATAAATTGAAAAGTTGTTTAAAATTGCATGCCCTATCTGAATCATGAAAGTTTATTTTGGACTTGACTGTCCCTTTAAATTTCCTTTGTTCATATTTTGTTATTTTGAGTACCATATGGCAGCAGTTTGTGCAAATACTGCTGCAATCTAGTCTAGTGCTCTTGCAAATGTAAATTATTGTTAAATGCATGCTTGCAATACTGCTGCACAGCTTACCTACCTGCTTTTCAAAAAAGGATACCAAGAGAACAGATTAAATATGCTGTTAGTAATACATTTTACACTTTGCCTGAATCATGAAAGGAAAAAAATTGAGCTTCATCTCTTTCTCTTCCGTCTCTCTCTATTTCCTCATATTATAAAATTTTCTGCTATCCAAAAAAGAATGTTAATTTGTTTAAAAAATGTGTAGACTTAGCTGATATATTATTCTACAACAACACAACAGAAATGTCTTGTAATTTACAAGGTGTTTAATGTCCTTTTAATTTTATTAGGTACTGGCAAAAAAACACAAAAATATTGTTATGTCTGTCAGTGGTTCAAAAAAGCTAGACCTGACCAGTAGAGCACAGTAGATGTGGATAATGTTACCTCAAGTTAAAAGAAACATTTATTAGCTTTGAACAACTATATTCTACACCACTATACAGTGTTGGCCATCCTGGTAGCATTATTAAGTAGCCGGGCTGGGTCAGTGTTATACTTTGCAATATTATATGTTTTTTTTTATTATTTATATATTTTACTTTAAGGAAATCCAAAAAGTTTATTTTGTGATTAAAACAGAGCATACACTTTTTAAAAACCTTCCAGCTTATTTCTATTATCAAATTTGCTTTGTAGGTGTCTGGAGCACTACGTTAATTTTCAAAAAAAAAGAACAAAGCACATTTGATAATATAAGTAAATTAGAAAGCTGTTTAAAATCATATGCTCTATCTGAATCATGAAAGGAACATTTTGGGTTTCATTTCCCTTTAAAGGAATATGAAACCTAATTTTTTTTCTTTCATGATTCGGATAAAGCATGCAATTTTAAGCAACTTTCTAATTTACTCCTATTATCAATTGTTTTTCGTTCTCTTGGTATCTTTATTTGAAAAAGTAGGAATGTAAGCTTAGGAGCCGGCCAATTTTTGGTTCAGCACCTGGGTAGTGCTTTCTGATTGGTGGCTGCATTTAGAACGAAGAAAAATTGATAATAGGAGTAAATTAGAAAATTGCTTAAAATTGCATGCTCTATCTGAATCATGAAAGTTTAATTTTGACTAGACTATCCCTTTAAGCTATACAAAACACAAATTAACTGGATAATTTAACAAAAATTGATTTAAAAAATGTGTTTCATGTCCTTTTAAGACAATATTTTTTTTTCACTTTCATGCCTCATATTATTAGCTCACCCAATGTGTTAACTAGCTCCCAGTAGTGCATTGTTTCTTTTTCAACAAATGATACCAAGAAAATGAAGCAAATTAGATAATAGAATTAATTTTGAAAGTTGTTTAAAATTGTATTCTCTGTCCGAATCAAGAAAGAAATTATTTTGGTTTCATGTTTCTTTAAATTTTAGCTGGGTGGTCTGTAAAATCATCTGGGTGGTGTGGCTCTTAAATAGGTCTTGGAGAGAACACTGTTATTGTCCTTTATGAGAAGTTTGTATTTTGTTTAAGAAGCTATGAAACGTCACATAAATATTATAACCTCATAGAAGAATGAATGTGCTCTACAATTCAAATACTATTAGTGTTCCTATTGAGGTACAGCAAATTCTATGATCATGCTTTGATTTTCCAAAAAACTAAATACCTGGGGCCCGATCCGATATGCAGCGTTGCCGGCGACGCCAAATTTTGCACGGGTTTGGTATCACATATACGGCGTAACATAGAAGTTACGCTCGTATATTTCTGCCTTCGGCCGTAGTTTTTTGGCCCATAGACAGGTATACCAAACCCGCGCAGTTTGGTATCCAATATACAGCGTAAGGACTTACGTGGCGAAAATGGAGAAATCTTACTCCATTTTCACCTCGCCACAAAATGCAGGCGTAGTAAGCCTTATGCTGAGTATTGGAGCCCCGTAACTCCCTAAACTGCCTTCAAAATAAAACACCTAACGCATGCACAATGTCTATCTACCTGTCAACCGCAATCCCACGCCGCAATCCCTAATAAAGTGTTTAACCCCTAAACCGCCGCTCCCGGACCCCGCCGCCACCTACATTAAATGTCTAATCCCCTAATGTGATCCCCCTACACCGCCTCCACCTACATTAAAATTATTAACCCCTAATGTAATCCCCCTAGACCGCCGCCACCTATTTTAACTATATTACCCCCTAATCTGACCCCCCTACCCCGCTGCCAGCTACATTAACTATATTACCCCCTAATATGATCCCCCTACACCGCCGCCACCTATTTTAACTACATTACCCCCTAATCTAATCCCCCTACCCCGCCACCACCTACATTAAAATGATTAACCCCTAATCTAATCCCCCTACACCGCCGCTACCTATAATAAATGTATTACCCCCTAAAATACTAAAATGTCCCTACCCTAAACTAAATTACAAATAGCCCTGAAAAGGGCCTTTTGCAGGGCATTGCCCCAAAGTAATCAGCTCTATTACCAGCCCTTAAAAGGGCCTTTTGCGGGGCATTGCCCCAAAGTAATCGGCTCTTTTACCTGTAATCTGACCCCCCTACACCGCCGCCACCTATATTAAATATATTAACCCCTAATCTGACCCCCCTACACCGCCGCCACCTATATTAACTATATTAACCCTAATTATATTAGAGTTAATATAATTAATATAGTTATTATATTATATATATTATTAATATAGTTAATAATTAATATAGTTATTATATATATTAACTATATTAACCCTATCTAACCCTAACACCCCAACTTAATTATTATTGCAATAAAATCTAAATAATATTAATATTATTAACTAAAATATTCCTATTTAAAAATCAATACTTACCTATAAAATAAACCCTAAGACTGCTACAATATAATTAATAATTACATTGTAGCTATTTTAGGATTTATATTTATTTTACAGGTAACTTGGTATTTATTTTAACTAGGTACAATAGCTATTAAATAGTTAATAACTATTTAATAGCTACCTAGTTAAAATAAATACCAATTTACCTGTAAAATAAATCCTAACCTAAAATCCCTTCAAGATAATATTATTTAGATTTATTGCAATAATAATTAAGTTAGGGGTGTTAGGGTTAGATAGGGTTAATATAGTTAATATATATAATATAATAACTATATTAATTATTAACTATATTAATAATATATATAATATATTAACTATATTAACCCTAATATAATTATGGTTAATATAGGTGGTGGCGGTGTAGGGGGGTCAGATTAGTGGTTAATATATTTAATATAGGTGGCGGCGGTGTAGGGGGATTAGATTAGGGGTTAATATATTTTATATAGGTGGCGGCAGTGTAGGGGGGGTCAGATTACAGGTAAAAGAGCTGATTACTTTGGGGCAATGCCCCGCAAAAAGCCCTTTTAAGGGCTGGTAATAGAGCTGATTACTTTGGGGCAATGCCCCGCAAAAGGCCCTTTTCAGGGCTATTTGTAATTTAGTTTAGGGTAGGGACATTTTAGTATTTTAGGGGGTAATACATTTATTATAGGTGGCGGCGGTGTAGGGGGATTAGATTAGGGGTAAGAAAATAATTCCCTTATGAGGGGGAATTACGCTTGGAAACAGATATAGGTTCTCAAAAAATCCCTTCAAGATAATCCTATGTATTTTTGGAGGGCAGTGCCTAGATACTCATTATAAATGTTAAAAAATAGAAGAAGGAGAAAGAGGTATCTTTGAGACCTATCATACCATATTGTAGACAGCACCGAGAATGAAAACTTAAAAAATAACTTTTATTAGCTTATTAAAATTATTTACATATGTTAAACACAAGAAAATGAATTAAAAAGAGGGGGGGTGAATTGTAATCAGTGCGAGCTTTTCACAAAACGATAAGTAGTATATATTATTTATATTAGTAGTCATATAAGTGGTGTGAGTGATTTCACTTTAGGACTTTACTGAATTCTATGTCCTAGATGTATCTGATTATAAGCACATATCAATCAGTCATCTTGAGTAGTTACTACTTTATAAATTAAATTAAACTACAAATGTTTCCCACAAAATGACAGAGACTGTCATAGAATGAAAAAAAATTAATTAAAAATGAGGATTTGTCCCTAAAAGAGGAACATCCTATATAACACAAATTAAACTAGCTTCTTCTGAGACACAGATTGGAAAAACAGTTTTCCAGATTACCTATTGGATAACTCTATATTCACCAAATGATGGAGTGGAGGGTAATAATAAAGGTTACCAAAATGAGCGTGTTCAAAGTGGCCAATTATTAAACATTGCTAGTATATAGCATTGTAATGGATAGCGTATCCAATATAATACCACAATTATTATCATGCAGGTACCTCTAAATATTACCCGAATTACAAGTTTAAGTATATGCCAAAGAGGCCAACAAACTTATTAAATAACTATTAGTTTTTCTATTAAGTATTTTTAACAAAAAGTCTCAAAAGAAGCAGTACGAGCACCTGACGCGCGTTTCGCCACTGCTTTGTCAAAGGATTAGATTAGGGGGTAATGTAGTTAAAATAGGTGGCGGCGGGGTAGGGGGATCATATTAGGGGGTAATATAGTTAATGTAGGTGGCGGCGGGGTAGGGGGCTCACATTAGGGGGTAATATAGTTAAAATAGGTGGCGGCGGTGTAGGGGGATCATATTAGGGGGTAATATAGTTAAAATAGGTGGCGACGGTGTAGGGGGATCATATTAGGGGGTAATATAGTTAATGTAGCTGGCGGCGGGGTCCGGGAGCGGCGGTTTAGGGGTTAATATATTTATTGTTAGGAGTGAGAGGGGGATTGCGGATAGAGGGGTATACGTGTCGGGTTATTTTTGGGAGGTGTGTTAGGCAGTAACAGCAGATTGTATACTTTATTAAGTTTTTTTATGCGGCGGCAGTTTCTAAAGTGCCGTAAGTCACTGGCGGCTTCAGAAATTTGTACTTATGCAGATTTCTGGACATCGCTAGTTTGTCAGACTTACGGCACTTTAGCAAGTGCCGGCGCTGTATATGAGATAGCTCGCTGTGCGAGCTGAAACTACAGGTGGCGCAGGTTTCCACGCTTGCGCCGAAACCTGCGCCGTATATCGGATCGTGCCCCAAGTTATTTCTACAGCAATAAAGTACTTATTTGGACTCACATGCTTCTAGTCATACTTTTAATGTTCTGATATTTCTTGTTTTAAAGGGATGGTCTACTCCAGAGTTTTTATTGTTAAAAAATATAGATAATACCTTTATTACCCATTCCCCAGTTTTGCACAACCAACATGTTATATTAAAGTGATGGTAAATCCTAGCGTTTGTGAAACACTAGGATTTACCATTGGAACAAATAAAGAGGACCTTTAGTCAAGAAGTTTAAAATACTTAATGCTGAAAGTCCCTTTATTTGTTTGAAGAGTTCGCCACACTGAGCTGCTCAGGCAGCCCACGGCAGAACATTATTTTACTAAAAGGTGACATTTCCACCGCTTAGTCAGTAGCCATGTGTGCTATCTGGCTTGGCGATGGCTGGCCCGCACGGCTATTTGCTTAGAGGTGGAAATTTACATCACTTTTTTTTTTTTTTTTTTTTGTGTTTCAAGTTTTTTATATAATTTTATTTAGAACCAATTCATGATACATTTTTAGTTCCATAAAAAGAACAGGAAAGAACAAAAACAAAAATATTACAATACAACATACCAGGCCATGATAAAAAATAGTAAACGGAAGCAAAAAGGAACAAAATACGGGCCCATCCACTTGATACTTAAATAAGCAAAAATAATTTTCTGTATCCGAATTGGGGGTTTTCCGACCAATTTTACATATTTATAACCTAATTAGAACAAACAAAACAAAAAAAAAAGGGGAGGAGAGGAGAAAAAGGAAACTATTGTAAAGAAAAGCAGGTTACCACAAGCCCAGCAAAATCAGTTCTGAGTTTCTGAAAGGGTATATTAAGTATTCAAATTTGCTGGGTGGAAGAGCTTTTATAAATAAAGACCATTTAACAAAGAATCTCCTAATGTCCTGCTCATTGTCTAGGTTGGTATCAGCTTGTTCAAGGATGCATTGTTTCTTTAAACAATTCTTAATTTCTAATATGCTGGGAACTGTTCTTAATTTCCATTTTTTTTAAATTAGATATCTAGCAGCTAATATGGTCATATTGATAATTTTAGTATTAACCTTCTTATTTCCTATATTACACAAGAGAAAAACTATAGTTATTGGCGACAGAGTCAGGCAGGGGGTATCCATTATTTTATTAAGCCAAAATTGGAGTTTAAGCCAAAAATTCCTAATTTTTGGACAGGCCCATAACATGTGCAGAGGATCTGCCAAGGGAAAATAACATTTCGGGCATACAGTGAAACTACTGTTTCCACACTTGAGTCCCTTGTCTGGGGTAAAATAAGACATATAAAGTAATTTCAAATGAGATTCCCTCCATGAGGAGAAGAGAGTTACACAAGCAGTCTCTTGAATTGAAAGATAAGGTAATTTAGGATCCAAATTTTGCTTTATCAGTATAGCCCAATTAGTCTGGATCTTTTCAAGATTAGTTGTACCCCCGACAGACAACAAAGTGGAGTAACCAGGGGTAATTGACATGTGCCCATTTTTGGCTAGGGCAAGCCAATTCTCAATACTCCCCGAAGACCAGTTCCAGCCAAAATCATTTGTAAGTTTGAGCACATAGTGTCTTGCCTGTAAGTATGCGAAGAAATTTTTATGTGGGGGATTAAATTCCATTCTGAGGGAGTCAAATGATTTAGCACATCTTCTATCAAAGTCTAATATCTGATGTATATTGCAAAGACCTACGGATTTCCACTCTGAGAAGATGGTTGAATATAATCCTGCTTGAAACTGAGGATTACCCAGAAATGGGATATACCTCGAGACACAGTGTTCTAAAGCTAACGAGTTACAGATCTTTTTCCAAGCCAGGATTGAGTTATATATAGATTTCAATTTTTTTATTTTAGGCGGGATAAGGCTAATATCACAGTCTATAAGTGCCACTGGAAAAAAAGGGTACGTTATATTCTTTTCAAGATCATTATTTGTAACATAGTTCTGAGAAAATAACCAATCGATTACTATACGTGCTAAGAAAACTTGATTGTAAACCCTAAGATCAGGAAGGGCTAAGCCACCATACTTCAAGGGGAGCGAGAGTTTAGAAAGAGAAATTCTGGACCTTCTATTTTGCCATATAAATTATCTCAACAGTTGAGATAGGTAATATCTTTCCGCTTTAGAAACTGGGATATTTTGAAAGATGTACAGCACTGTTTTATAAAAGCTTAGCATTCTGTCCTATAGTAATATCTTCAAGGTCACATTGCTCTGCTTCAGTGAGCCTACCTGCGAATTGTTTAATTTCTGTAGATAAGTGTGCAATATCTAGTTTGATCTCATTTTTAAGAGTTTCAAACTTAGGTGAAAGAGCTTCAGAAATATTAAGAACTAAGGACTGAATATCAGTAGGCTCCATTGGGATCTGAGGATTACCAGAAGGTGTCTGCACCTCAACGGGGGCATCAAAGGTACTTTTATTCCTCTTGTTTCTCTGTCTAGCCGCCATGACAGAAGGTGAAGTTTTAGGGTGAGAGTGCAAAAATTTGTCCATGTGCTCGTGAAGTTGCAAGGTGATAGCAGTGCAGAGGCGATTAAGTAGTGTAGTGATAAGAAGAAAAAAGAGGGGATTGAGTATCCTAGTGCAGTACAAGGTGAATTGGAGAGAGGGGGAATTAACCCTCTCAGAGGTAAAGTGGAGGGGAGGTGATCTGTGGTGCGTGAAGGGGGGAAAGGAGAAAAAAAAAAGGTAGTTAACCATGAGTTACCAGAAGAACAAAGCAAACCCAAAGTGAATAGGTTAGGTAAAAACAGTTATGGAGGTAGACAAAGAGAACCGATATAAAGCCAGTAAAATAGAACCCCCACCGAGGTAGCGGCACCCAATCAAAGCTGACCTGAGGTCAGCCCCAAAAAGGTGATTCACGGATCAGGGCCTTGACCTACGTTACATTGTATAATAACAATCATAAAACATTTCAAATTAACAATTCGAGATCTCTAGGGGCCGGATAGGACGAGTAAAAATATACGATTACCAGGACTAATCATACAAATATATGTATATGAAAGATATCACATTTAGGCCCTTTAACAGATAACAGAATAGAATTGCACCTAGATGAAGAAATGCAAATATAACAGGGGCCTTTTAGTATTTAGCAAAGTTAAAGCAGTATATAGCTAAAAAAGTTAGGAATAAACATAGTTTAGCTAAAATGAGATTTTAACAATATTGATAAGGCGAGCACCTGACACTTGTCTGTCTGTTTTTATAAAAAAAAAAAAAAAAAAAAACAGACAGAAAAATTAGTTTTCTAAATACAATATCCCAACAGACCCACAATTAAGTACTCTAATGATTTTAAGGAATATCCAGAGACAGCAGTCAGGATGCCCAGTAATTTAGGAGATTATAGCCTAATGCTATGCTCTTCAAATTTCTCCTTATCCCTTTTTACCCTATACCCCTCCTCTTACTCTTGTAAGATTTAGAAATATTTGAATGTAACACTAATTGATATGGTAACACTAGCTTCAAAGTGAAACCAAGTAGTATAGTGTCATTTAGTTTGCAAAGGTTAAGTTGGTATGGAGAATGTACAAACAAGATATAACTTTGGTATCCATTCAATCTATTATTTATAGATGATGGAACTTTAAAGATAAATTAATTGAGTAGTAAGAAAAAATAAAAATAAGGTGGATTTACTTTGTCTTTTCCTTAGAATATACTTGAGAGTTGCTTTAACAGTTAAGCTGCAGTGAGTGAGTTAATCAGGCAAGAGAAGTAAGACAGTCTTATATGTTTTATGCAAAGCTGCAGTGAGTGAGTTAATCAGGCATGAGAAGTAAGACAGTCTTATATGTTTTATGCAGTCCACAATTCAGTAGCAGTTTAGACAACCTTATATGTTTTATGCAATCCACAATTAAGTAGCAGTTTCTTAAATGCTAAGTCTGTTCAATAAAACATTGTGTACTCACAGAATCTCTTGTGAAGCTCACAGCAGTGACTAGAGTCTCTGAATGTTGGTATCTGATCTGGAGGGGAGGAGACTTCCTGTTCTGTGTGCACAGATGAGTCTTTGCAGAGCTTGTGATGTCACAGGACAGAGTGGAGAGCTTAAACTGATATTATGCAATTCACAAGAAATATAAGGTAAAATTAAATATGTACATCTGCAGAGTACCTTTGTTAAGTAGACAATGGTGAGTCTGGAGGAAGGCAGTTGGAGGGTGTTGATAAGGTAGATGAATATTTAGTTGCATTCACTGGCTGTGCAGGAATGTGCAAACAGAAAGTTCCTAGATAAAAGGAATTGATTCCAGTGACTGTAGTTCCTATTTGCAAACACAAAAGACCAAGAGGTTAAACAAATGCAGAGAGAAGGCAGTACTTCAGCTGTAGCAAGGCTCAGTGTTACTAGTGAAAATAACAAAATACTAAGCAACGTTTGTAACCTGAGCAGGTGTTTAAATGAGAGGAGGAAGAATCCTATTGGTTGAATTCCTTAAAGGTACAGCATAACCACAATTCCTGACATGACTCCCCCCTCAAGCAAGCTGATCCTCAGCTTGAGGCCTGGGACGGTCCGGAAATCTCCTGTGAAATTGTGCCACCAACCTAGGTGCGTAAATATTAGAAGCAGGTTCCCAATTATCTTCTTCTTCCGAATAATTCTTCCACCTCACAAGGTATTGTAACATTCCTCTAGAATAACGTGAATCAAGGAGTTCCTTAACCTCATACACATCCGAGTCTTGCATGCTGAGTGAGGATGGGAGTATAGGTGCTTTAGATCTCGTTGGAGTATAAGGCTTAAGGAGGGAAACATGAAAAGTAGCGTGTATTTTCATACAAGGTGGTAATTTAAGTGTAACCGCATTCTGATTAACAACTTTCACAATTGTGAATGGTCCACAATACTTTTGAGTCAATTTCCTACTGGGTACTTGTATCCTTAAGTTTTTGGTTGATAACCAAACTTGGTCTCCAATTTGATAGCGAGGTGGTTCCCGGCGTCTTAAATCATAGTAGTACTTCTGTGAATTTTGTGCCTTTATAATATTGTCTTTAATAAAATTGAAATTATCCTGTAGTGAATTATTGAATTCATCCACCAGGGGAGAATCTGAAGGAGTAGAGGAAACTTGAGTGAAAGAAGGATGATATCCATAATTCGCGAAAAACGGAGTAAGTTTAGTTGAAGAATTAGTTAGATTATTGTACGCAAATTCTGCAAATGGTAGAAATGTTATCCAGTTATGTTGTTGATAGGAACAGAAACAACGTAGGTATTCATCCAACCATTGATTTATTCTTTCTACTTGTCCGTTAGCTTGAGGGTGGAATGATGTTGTATATTGGTGTTTGATACCAAGGGAAAGACATAGGCTTTTCCAGAATCTGGAAGTGAATTGGGAACCCCTATCTGAGATCACAATGGATGGTACTCCATGTAACCTGACTATTTGTTCGATAAAGAGAGTGGCAGTTTCAGCTGAACTTGGCAGCTTATGGAATGGTATAAAATGTGCCATTTTTGAGAAGCTATCAACGACTACCATTATAGTGGTGTGAGTTTTAGAGGGAGGTAAATCAACGATGAAATCGATTCCGATTTGTTTCCATGGTCTGTCTGAAACTGGAATGGGCATTAATAAGCCATATGGTGTTTTCTTTTCAGTTTTACAAGTTTGACAGGTAATACAGCCCTTGATGTATTCAGAGATAGACCTTTTCATGTTCGGCCACCAGTATAATCTAGTTAACAGCTGTAATGTACGAGTTTCTCCTGGGTGTCCAGATAATGGAGTATCATGGTGTTCTTTGATTATTTCTAGTCTGAGGGGTTCAGGTAAGTAGATTCTATCTTTATAGTAATATATTCCATCCTTGATGATCAAGTCAAATTTGGAGTCAGGGGGTGGAGTATTTGAAAACTTCTTAACATCCGAGATGAAATCTGAGGTCAACCCAATGAATCTTTCCGTTGGTATGATATTTGAGGGTTTTGAAAATGTTGGAGGTATTGATAGTTGACGGGAAAGTGCATCCGCTTTTCCATTTTTGCAAGCAGGTCGATATATGATTTGGAAATCGAATCTAGCAAAATAAAGACTCCATCTAACCTGTCTGGCTGACAAGGTTTTATTATTTTGGAGATATTGTAGGTTCTTATGGTCAGTGTAGATTATGAAAGTTTTCTTTGCACCTTCAAGAAGGTGTCTCCAGAATTCCAAAGATCGACGAATGGCTAGCAATTCTTTATCCCCAATTGCATAGTTTCTTTCTGCTGATGTCATGGTCTTAGAAAAGAAAGAGATTGGGTGCATAGGTTCGTTAGGAGCTTTTTGTTGGGATAATACAGCACCTATAGCATAATCTGAAGAGTCTACCTCCAGTATGTATTGTAGTTCAACATTTGGCAACATTAGTATAGGAGCTTCTGTAAATAATCTTTTTAAATTTTCAAAAACATGAGTATGCTTCTCTTCCCATAGGAATGGATGTGTAGTTCCAGTGAGTTGAGTGAGTGGTTTTACAGCCGTCGAAAAATTCTTTATAAATTTTCGATAATAGTTAGCGAAACCAAGAAATCTTTGCAAAGATTTCCGATCAGTAGGCTGTGGCCAATGTTTAACTGCTTCGACCTTTTCTGACTGCATCTGAATGCCAGCTGAGGAAATGGTGTATCCTAGAAATGAAATGGAAGTGTTGTGGAAAGAACACTTCTCTAATTTTGCATATAACTTATGTATTTTTAAACGAGCTAACACCCAACGTACATGTTTTATGTGGTCTGATATGTTATTAGAATAAATTAGAATATCATCAAGATATACAACCAAACAGACATCTAGTAAATCACGGAATATGTCATTTATGAAGTGTTGGAAGGTTGCGGGGGCATTACAAAGGCCGAATGGCATCACTAGGTATTCATAGAGGCCATACCTCGTTCTGAATGCAGTGAGCCATTCGTCGCCTTCCCTTATACGGATTAGGTTGTAAGCCCCCCTTAAATCAAGCTTTGTGAAAATGGATGCATTGGTTAGGCGTTCGATCAGTTCCGGTATCAATGGAAGTGGGTACCGGTTTTTTACTGTACGTTTGTTGAGCTCCCTATAATCTATTATAGGTCTGAGAGTAGAGTCTTTGTTGGTCACGAAGAACATACCAGCTGCGGCAGGAGAGGAAGAGGGGCGTATGAAACCTTTCCTTAGGTTGTCCTGTAGGTATTGCTTTAAATGATCCAATTCCGGTTGACTTAATGGGTATAAGTGACCAACTGGTAATGTTGCTCCAGGGATTAGTTCTATCGGGCAGTCATAAACCCGGTGCGGGGGTAATGATTCGGCCTCAGACTTACTGAAGACTTCAACAAAATCTTGATAGGGTTCAGGTATTTTTACTTCTTCAGTAGTTGCTTGAAGTATTACAGGCTGTGGGTAACAAGTGCTTTCACAATAGGGTGAAGTAAAGTTTACTGAGAAACTAGACCAATTGATGCTAGGGTTGTGTAACTGTAACCAATACAGACCCAAAACAACCTGAAAATGTGGTGATGGTATGATGTCAAATGTAAGATATTCTGTATGTGCCCCATCAATAGTAACTAATATTGGAATTGTGTTATGTGTGATTGGACCATATTTTAGATCAGAACCATCAATAACCTTGAGAGAGACTGGAGTTTTTTTTAATACGGTAGGTATTTTATTTTTTTGAACAGTGCTGATATCTATGAAATTGCCAAAAGCTCCGGAGTCCACTATGGCATTGGTTGTGAGTCTTCTAAGGTCCCACTGCAGAGTAAGAGATAAATTGCAATAAGAAAGTGTTTTTTCTACATGACTAGTGTTATTTATAGTTAAAAACTTACTCCTTTTGTTCTTGCGTAAGATGGGGCAATCTGTGACCATATGGTTGGAATTGCCACAATACATACAGAGATGGTTGGTTTTACGTCTCATTCTTTCATCTGCGGTAAGGGGTCCTCTAATAACTCCAATCTCCATGGGTGTTGCTTGTTCTGTAGTTATAGGTCTCTGGGGTGAGTAAGTAGATGAAGATGGCTTAGATGTAGTTTCAGAATAGCTGCGTTCTGCCTTGCGTTCCCTGAGTCTTCGGTCAATTTGTGTTGCCAGTTTCATAAGTGCTTCTAAGGTACTTGGCATTTCTATTCGAGCAAGTTCATCTTTAACTGAGTCAGACAATCCCAGTCTGAACTGATTTCTTAGGGAAACCGAACTCCAGGCAGAATCTGATGCATATAATTTAAATTCGGTGATGTAGTCTTCTACTGTTTTTTTTCCTTGCTTGAGACTCCTCATTTTTTGTTCAGCGGTGAGTTGTATATCTGCATCCCTGTACAGCTCATCCATAGCAGAAAAAAATCCTGAGAAAGAATTCAGCAAAGGATCATTTGTTTCACATAAGTGGTCAGCCCACACCCTGGGTTCTGACCTAAGAAATTAAATTGTTGAAAGAACCCTGACCCTGTCTGTAGGGTACGTTTTGGGTTTTAGGTTAAATAACAAATGGCATGCATTTTTGAATTGCCTGTATAACCTCCTATCACCAGTGAAAGGTTCTGGTAGGCTTACTTGTGGCTCAGTACTTGGTGTGTTTTGATCTTTGAGATCTTTAATTAGTTCTCTAAGTACCTGAGTTTCAAGTTGCAAATCTAAAATGGCTTGTCCCATTTTATCCACCTTTTGATTTAAATTATATACAAATTGAGGTATTTCAGCAGGATCCATACTAGCTGAATATAAATCACTAAATTCTTATTTATTTATTTTTTTTCTTTTTTTTTTTTTTTCTTATTGGGCTTAGTATTATGTAAGATTTAGAAATATTTGAATGTAACACTAATTGATATGGTAACACTAGCTTCAAAGTGAAACCAAGTAGTATAGTGTCATTTAGTTTGCAAAGGTTAAGTTGGTATGGAGAATGTACAAACAAGATATAACTTTGGTATCCATTCAATCTATTATTTATAGATGATGGAACTTTAAAGATAAATTAATTGAGTAGTAAGAAAAAATAAAAATAAGGTGGATTTACTTTGTCTTTTCCTTAGAATATACTTGAGAGTTGCTTTAACAGTTAAGCTGCAGTGAGTGAGTTAATCAGGCAAGAGAAGTAAGACAGTCTTATATGTTTTATGCAAAGCTGCAGTGAGTGAGTTAATCAGGCATGAGAAGTAAGACAGTCTTATATGTTTTATGCAGTCCACAATTCAGTAGCAGTTTAGACAACCTTATATGTTTTATGCAATCCACAATTAAGTAGCAGTTTCTTAAATGCTAAGTCTGTTCAATAAAACATTGTGTACTCACAGAATCTCTTGTGAAGCTCACAGCAGTGACTAGAGTCTCTGAATGTTGGTATCTGATCTGGAGGGGAGGAGACTTCCTGTTCTGTGTGCACAGATGAGTCTTTGCAGAGCTTGTGATGTCACAGGACAGAGTGGAGAGCTTAAACTGATATTATGCAATTCACAAGAAATATAAGGTAAAATTAAATATGTACATCTGCAGAGTACCTTTGTTAAGTAGACAATGGTGAGTCTGGAGGAAGGCAGTTGGAGGGTGTTGATAAGGTAGATGAATATTTAGTTGCATTCACTGGCTGTGCAGGAATGTGCAAACAGAAAGTTCCTAGATAAAAGGAATTGATTCCAGTGACTGTAGTTCCTATTTGCAAACACAAAAGACCAAGAGGTTAAACAAATGCAGAGAGAAGGCAGTACTTCAGCTGTAGCAAGGCTCAGTGTTACTAGTGAAAATAACAAAATACTAAGCAACGTTTGTAACCTGAGCAGGTGTTTAAATGAGAGGAGGAAGAATCCTATTGGTTGAATTCCTTAAAGGTACAGCATAACCACAATTCCTGACAACTCTAGCCTTCTAACCCCTTCCTCCAAGTACTGCCATCTTAATGAAGCATCCTAATTAGTTAGTGGAGAAATCCAGTGCAGTTTGAACCTGAAGGGGGATCCAGGGCATAATCTTTATAAAACTTAGCTGCTAGTAAAAGAGGGGGGGTAATAGTCCATATAGCAACGTAGAAATAAATAATTAGGGCAGGGAAAACCCAATAAGTCTAGTAGGAGGAAGTTCAGTACAGTACCGTATCAAGTCCCAAAGTATACCAGAGGGGAGCTGGACAATCGTATTCAGAAACAACCCTCCCCTTACACAGCCTCAGCGGGAGGGGAGACTGAAGCCAGGCAGAGCAGGGAAGTCAGCGTCGTACAGAACAAATACCACGGATCACCCCCATGGAAAGCCAGATGAGAGAATTACAGGCGGGGTTGAAGAAACAGCTAGGAGACTGAAACCGGTCCCACTCCCCTCACGCAGCACCGGTGGGAGGGGAGGTTGAAGCCAAACAGGGAAGACAAATCAGCGTCGTGCAGGGCAGATGCCACGAATAACCAGCAAGGTAAGCCAGGTGTGAGAATGCCGGCCAAAGTTGTAGAAACAGCCCAGAGACTGAGACCGGTCCCACAGCCCTCGCGCAGCACCAGTGGGAGGGAGCAGCAGAGCCGTAATAAAATATACCTCTCAGCCTTCTTCCTCCTTTCAATTTTTCCTCACTGTTTCAAGATCCATGCAGTGCCGGCAAAAGATGAACAGGTGCCTACCCAACAGAATAAGGGAAGGGAAGAGCCAAACGGATATCCAGGGCAGAAGAGGGTAGAGCTTCAAAGTGAGCGACCGGCCTTTGCAAGGAGCTTATCAGACCTGCTGGAGATGGCCAGGAAACAATTACAGCCCGGCAGGAGCTTACACAACAGTCAGGTACCCTCCTTGTCCTAGCCCCGTAGTGAAAAACAGCAGGGCAGTAGAAATAAACCCCCCCTCACGCAGCACTCGTAGGAGGGGGGAGAGAAAATAATGTTTGTATAATCCTTGTGGGTAGAGAGGACTTTTCGATGAGGGGACCACCTTTAATACCAAGTATGGTACAACACTGTCAGATGAGAGCCAGTCCTTTACAGCTGCTGCAGCCCGCAGCTCAGTGCTATGTTGTGGCACTTTATGGAGTTCCAGAACCGGTGAAATTTGAACAACTCAAGCCGCCCTGGGTCTGAGGGTTTAGACGCGAAGCATCTAGCCAATAGCTTGAGGAGGAAAAACAGAGCCAGTGTTCCAGGTGACCACAAACCTACGCTCCTCCTCCGGAACTCAGAGCATCGGAAATTTACATCACTTTAATACACTTTTTACCTCTGTGATTACCTATGCAGACTGCCCCCTTATATCAGTTCTTTTGACAGACTTGCATTTTAGCCAATCAGTGCTGACTTTTTAACATCATGAGAGTGAACACAATATTATCTATATGGCACATATGAACTAGCGCTGTCTAGCTGTGAAAACTGTCAAAATGCTCTGAGATAAGAGGTGGCCTTCAAGGGCTTTGAAATTAGCATATGAGCCTACTTAGGTTTATCTTTTTTTTTTTTTTTTTAAAAATTTTTATTAAGGTTTTCCAACATAAGTGACATCCTGTTTGCAAATTACAAAGGACATATCGAAGTAAAACAAAAAAAGGTCTTACATGTTGACACATCAAATTACAAATCAAAGCATCAAATCCATGCATGTTTATAAAATTCAGGCTGGCCACTTTCGGACCTTCAAAGTGTTTCAAAGTCTAGCAATAAGTCTAAACCATAGCGTATAGAACAACTGTTAGCCCCATGTCTAAATCCACACATTAAAAACCTTCTAGGACTAACACATTAAAACTTCAAACTGCGATGCCATTTATGACTCAATAACCAAGAGCAAAAATTAAAGGTGCAAACTACAAAATAAACCTCTTTTTCTTTAAAACAACATATCACAGAGCCCCCCAAAATAAGTAGGAGAAAAGAAAGATTAGGAATAACGTACACCCCAGCTAAGAGTTAGTGGCCCCTCCTGGACCACAGATGTTAGATATAGGTAAGGGGTGACGAATGGGAGAATGTTAACAGGGCCCCTCTCATGGGCCCAATGATAAGGCAAGGTACTTCTTACAATTAAATAAATAGCCCCCTAAAATAAACAAATAGGTATAAGTTAGGTGTACCCCAACTAAGAATTTGTAGGCACTCTTAGACCCCGGGTTTTGGGTATAAACGAGGAGTACAGATGGGGAGAAGTTTTAGCAGGGCCACTCTTGAACCCAGTCTATGCAAGGTCATATAAGAAAAGATATATAGGCCCCTGCTAGTCCTCTATATGTTACTTAGTACAGCATAAATTGTGGATATCCTTCATGGTACATAAAGGAAAACACATGCATACCTGTACAAACATCTGTACAATTAAATAAATAAATAGCCCCCTAGAATGCACATACAAGTTGGGCGTACCCTATCTGAGAATTTGTGGTCATTCCTGGGCCACGGGTTCTGAATATAAGCAAGGGGTGACGATTAGAGGAAGTGTTAACAGGGCCACTTTTGGACCCCTTCTGACAGAGTTACCTAGCAGAAGATAAATGAGCAACTCCTGGGCCTCTATACATTATTTAGTACAGCATACATTTTGAGTAACATTCACAGTATATACACATATGCACGTACAGCTCTTGGGCCCTGTATGTAAGTATTGTGCTAACGATAACCAAGGATCCCCCCCAAAGTGTACAAGAGTTAATGTAAAACGTACCCCCCTTAAGAAAATAAAAATATTTGGCTGCTCTCAGGCTACAGACAATCATTGTAAGTAGGGGTAGATGTTGGGTTACCTAATAGCATATATCCCAGTACCTGCACATATTTAACAAGCAATATATATTTGAACCTAGTAGTCCTGCTACTACAACTAAGTCCTGCGTCACATAGTCCAGGGAGAACTCCACAGATAGAAGGATTTTGGTATCGGATCACCAGATCATCATTTATATACACCGTAGTGATACAAGAGTCCTCACAGGAATTTAGCAGCTCAGACACTGTTTACCCGACTCCGGGAGCTGATTACACGGGAAGCGTTAGAGCGCAACTCCCGTAGGCCGCCACTCACAATTCCGGTTGAGGCTCTAGGCTCCTGTATATAATTAATCAGTCCGTTTAGTCCACTTACGAATGAACAAGGGAGCCAACAGCTCGGGTAAGCCGCCCCTTCATACTCCCTCTTCAGAGCCGCCAGGTCGGTAAGATAATGATCAGAGGCAGTAAAGCTGCACATGAGGGAGCCGGCCGCTCTCCTCCCCCGCACAGCTCCATAAAGCCAAATGTCGATATCGCGGCAGCCCTCAGCATTGTCTAGCTGACACTGAGCCGTAGGGGATCCTCTGCCCCATCCCGTGTAAGGCATGTATGTAGGAAGGTCGCACTTCTGCAGGCCAACTGCCTCACAAGCCTCTCCTCTGTTATAGTTTCCTGTCGCTTCCCCAGCCTGCAGCCACTTCATCTCCCGGCAGGGAGGCTGCTCCGTGCCTGAACCAGTGTAGATAATTGGAGCGGGGGTTTTCTTAGTAGCTTGGAGTGGAACATCCCTTTTCTTTGACATATTGCGGCAGAGCTCTGTAAGGCCATCGAATCTGGCACATATTTTGTATTCAAAATCCTCCATGAGGGATTGGAAGATAGCGCACAGCTCCTCCATAGTGATATATATATATGTCAACGTTATCAGATTAACAGGTACGAATAGGCACAGTATTTACTCTGCTTAGCTTACCCTGGTTTCCCAGGGGGGGGTGCTGAGTTCTCCTTCCTTGCAGGCCGCCAAGAGATCTCTGCGGTCCAGTCTGGGAGGCTGATTTTCTCACAATACAGGTATAATCCAAACCAGCAAAGCATTATGCACTTCATGGAGGTCAATTTTCTTCTGGATGGACTTGAAAAATCTTAATTACAAGGCGGATTGTAATTTTTTCCTTACAGAGCTCCCAATTTAGCAGCCATCTTAGGCCATAGCCCGGACACCTAGGTTTATCTTTTAACAAAGAATACCAACAGAATAAAGCTAATTTGATGATAAAAGTAAATTGGAAAGTTTAAAGTGCATGCATTGGAATCGTGAAAGTTTAATTTTGACTAGACTGTCCATTTAATAAATATATTGGTATATTTTATTTACCACAGAGTTCTACAAAATACTTAGATAAAATTAGCACATATCTAAGCTCAATATCTTATCCTTTTTTTGTGGGGGGGGGGGGGATACTTTGCAGTGTCAATACTTCTGTGCTGGTATTTTAATTAAACACACACACTTTTACCTTGCTGACTATATCAGTCCTAAATTAGATTTTTATAATGGTGTATTTTTTTACATTTAGAAATAGTTAAATGGGTATCTTGATCTAAAATACTCAGTTATTACTTTCTGTGTATTTTATACAGGACACCATATTTGACAGCTTCCTGTATTTGTTGTACATTTATAATGAACTATATCCTTATTGATAAGCAGTAATGATACAAAATAGCATGTATAGCAATAGCAGCAAAACTTAACAAATTAGATTACATTTTCCATAGAAAACTTTGGCTGCCACTGTTTCCACTGGAGCACAGGGTTCTGGGTAATTATATGCAATTGACTGTCACCATGTCTTCTAATATGTGCTTTAAACTCCAGTCTGCACATTCAAAGCATAACAGGGGTAATAAACTGCATCAGAAGAGCACATATGGACAGCTGTATTCAGAATGCTGTATAGAGAAGCCAGGGCACCCAAAGCGCATTATAAATTAAGGTTAGTAAAAAGGCAAAACATGTTTTCCTGTTGCTGTATGTTCTATACCTGTTATGCTTTAAAGCTGCGTTTGTAGTAAAGCACTGGCATGAGGGAATATGTATTTGAAACTGATTGTAAAAGCATTTACATATCATTACCCAAAATTTAACATTTCTTTAAAGACATATACCAGTGGCTATCAGTCCTATGTGACTCTTGGTTATTGTGTCTCCAATGATCTTATATATATATATATATATATATATATAAAATATATATATATATATATATATATATATATATTTATCTTTTTCTTGTCCAAAACATTGTGCTCTATCACTTTAACATTCCTCTTTTTTTTATTAACATTTCAGGAGATAAAGAATACCTAATCAACCTAATTGATTCTCCGGGGCATGTGGATTTTTCTTCTGAGGTCTCAACTGCTGTCCGTCTTTGTGATGGGTGTATCATCGTGGTTGATGCAGTGGAAGGAGTTTGTCCTCAGGTATGTGGGTGTGTAAGAGTAAAAGACTAAAAAGGGAATTATAGTACAAAACAAATGCGCTAATTTGTTAGAGAATGTCATTTTAACTGGAGACACACTGCAAATCTATGCTTTTACCTCCAGCAAAGGGGTTAAAGTTCTGCTCGGGAGCCACAGAGAACTGCTGGTTTTGATCGTATACAGCTGCATACAGCTGCCGAGCCATTTAACAGCAACAATCACACAACTGGGTTGTGTGCCTGCTGCTGGTGATTGGCACACTACCTGTATCCAGCAGTAAATGTGGCTCCCCCGCTTTTTGGGGGTTAAACACATAGCATTGCAGGGTCATTAGAGCTACAATGACATGTTCTAACAAATTAGAGCACATCATTTTCACTATAATATTCATTTAAAAAACACTTGCATGTTATTTTTGCACTAAAATGTTTTTTTTTTTAAATATTTAAAAATGTTTTTGTTTAAGCTGATCATTTTCCCTTGCAACTTGGGGAGAGAGGATCAGCTTTCTTTTTTAGACATTAATTTTGTTTATTTTTTTTACATTTTGATTTACTAAAAATAAAAATTAAGTAGTAGAGACCTGCTTTTCCCCACCATCATTTAAAATCAGGGATGACCCCCTCTGGTAAATACCCTGTGTGATTGGTTGTTCCTTGCATTCACTATACCCCAGATAAGCTTATTACCTCCCTAAAGTTGTAAGGAGATGTGGTCATATTTTTACTTCTATGTGTTAAGTTAACGTATTGGCCCTGGTAGCCCACATTAAATGAATGTGTTTAATAACTGAATGTGATAGTTTAGCATAATACAAGATATAGGGCTAGATTACAAATGGCACGCTAACTGTTGCGCACAAGCGAAAAAGGGTTTATCGTGGCTCTTTGCGTGCGTCAGAATTGGCATGGTATTACGAGTTGAATGTAAACGTGTTCACTTGAGCGCAATTTAAATTAACGCGTGTCAGGATAGTGCAACACTCAGAGCTCTGACTAACTTTTACACAAGACCAAAAAGTTGCACAAAACACATAGCTAAATACATTTTAAAGTACAGTTACAATCATAATAACACTATCTAATTTAAAATTCTAAAAACAAATTGCATAGAAAAAGTTATAAGGACTCAAAGATATTTATATCTGTTTGTGTGTGTATGTGTGTATGTATGTATGTGTGTGTGTGTGTGTGTGTGTGTGTGTGTATATATATATATATATATATATATATATCTATATATGTGTGTATGTGTATATATATCTATATATATATATATATATTTACGTGTGTGTGTGTATGTGTGTGTATATATATATATATATATATATATATATATATATATATATATATATATATATATATATATATATATATATATATATATATATATATATTTATGTGTGTGTGTGTCTCTCTCTATTTCTCTTTCTCTCTCAGTATAGTCCCAGAAGGGATAAGCACAGTCCCACATTACCATTACAGCACCTTTATCAAATGCCAACATGGTTAATGTTTTTGAACCATGTTGGCATTTGATAAAGGTGCTGTAATGGCACCAAAACGTTATGCCTTTTAACCCTTGTTGAATAAACGTTGTTTTATGTATTTAAGACCAGTGAGTGTCTGTTTTCTCTTTGCGCATATAGAATAATAAGGATATGCACTCTCAGGGTTTGTGAAAAAGCATGTCAGGATTTTTTGATATTTCGGGGTCACAATTAACCCCTTCTTGGGGTTATATATATGTTACTCATATAAAACAGCACACATTCCCAAATTATATTCCACAGTTTCATTAACATAGATACTTTCATGTTTTCCTTTGAAATACATATCCATTTATCTTATCTTTTTTTTCTCTCAAGGTAACTCTCACAAAGCCCCTTAATTATACACCCACAAAATACAAACAATGACATATTATCAGAATGTCTCCCACCCTAATTACTTATAACCTGAAAGTGAATGTTAATTTTGATGCTAAAGTGCCCGGTTTTTAAAAATTCGATTAAAAACAGGGGCACTTTAATTCATCAAAATTTACATTTCACTCGTGTTGTGAAAAAATACTTACCTTTTAAACTTGACAGCCGCTCCAGCTTCCTCCGCCCGTCACAAAGCCTCTTCCTGGGTCTAAAATGAGGAATCCGGCTTCCTCCAATCACGGCATTGAATCAGACACTGATTCCCCTGGGGGGGAAGCCGTGATTGGAGGATGACCCATCCATCATTTCTGACGGTAGAAATGGCTTGCAACGACCGGGTGAAGCTGGAGCGGCTGTCAAGTTTAAAAGGTAAGTATTTTTTCACAACGAGTAAAATGTAAATTTTTATGAATTAAAGTGCCCCTGTTTTTTTTAATCAAATTTTTAAAAACTGGGCACTTTTGCATCAAAACTTACATTCACTTTAAACAATATTTTATGAGGCCCCCATCTAGTGGACACATGTATAAATCTATATTTGCAATTTTGCTACTTCTGTTCTTCAATTTAATTTTTTACTGAGAAAAAAAGAAGAAAGAAAGTTTTTTAGGATAATAAACCCAAATCTTAATCCTATGCATAATTAAAACATTTCATTTCAAATAAATGACAAAAAGATAATGAAAATCCATGTTTAGCTAATCTACAGAAAACATGATAGAGACAGATAAGTGTTTTAACCCTCCGGGTGCACAGTGTCTAATTTATATATCCAATGTGCCTCCCTCTGCATCAAAAATTTATTTCTATCACCCCCCTCTTTTTGGGGGAGGTACTTGGTCAATTGGACAGCACCTTAAACAAGACACAGGATGCCTATGTTCTCAAATATGTTTGGCTACCAGCTGGTCTGCTTTTCCACTATCTAGTGCTTGTCTTATGTACATTCTGTGTGTGTGTTGCCATTTGCTCCTTGAGCATACATTCCGATCTCCCTATATACATTACCCCACACTGGCATTTAATCGTAAATGTTCATCAATAAATTTTGCCACTGGCTGGTATAAAGACTCGCTGAAATTATTGGTCTCCCTGGAGGTAACTCCAGAGATTTGTGTATCTTGGGCAACGTGTAGAAGGCACCTTGTAATATGCATGCAACCCAACTCACGCAAAAAGCCGAAGTAATCTAGCCCATAATGTTTAAAAAGTCCAGTACATGGTTTATAGCTAAAAATAAACCATTGATGAAGCCTGCACAATTTGTATAGAGTCATTTGTTCATCCTGTGAGGAGCAGCTCAGAAGATCTGGTGTCTTACACCCTCTCTACATTATGTAGCCACAACTGTTCTACAAAATTCCATAAATGACAATGTTCTAATGGGACGGTATGTATTCTGAAGCAGGTTTGTTTGTTTAGTATGGCATATACCTACCTTAAGTAAGTAATTTTTACGATTCTCTGGGGTCTTGTTATACCCCAGTAATCGCATTTAATTGTGAACAGTTAGTTTTCAAGATACATCAATTGAGTTTGACTTAATTTAGGTTGTCAAAGCATGTTCTTTTTCTATGTTAACGGTATTTCACAAGGTATTTGTATTCTGATTATTTTTTTATTTTTTTTTGGTGGTGTGATTATCAAGGTTAATTTTATTTGTATGAATATTGTATTATTTTCGTTTCTCATTTTTTTTTGTAAAAAAACTTAATAAACATAATTAAAAAAAAAAAAAAAGTAAGTAAGTTCATTTTAATGCTTACAAATATAATAATGTGTTGCATTTCTAGAAAGGTTTCTTCTAACATAATAAATCTGTAAGGGACATGACGAATTTCTTCATTTGTATCATTGCTGAAAAGCATACCAAGGTATGCTCAGGTGCAGCTATGCACTGCTTGATTCAACTGGTAAATGGTGGTGACAAACATAGTCTCTTATCATGGACTTACACAATGTATTCAGCTAACTCCTAGTAGTGCACTGCTGACCTAGAGCTGACTTTTACTCACTATGCACACTTTATTATATGACAACAATATTTCAATAAGAAAATGCTGTAAACTGATTAGAGCATTCTGTTTTTGTACTTTGTTTTCCTTTCTTTCTCTTATAGACACAAGCAGTATTAAGACAAGCTTGGCTTGAAAATATTCAACCCGTACTGGTGATAAATAAAATAGATCGCTTGATCACTGAACTCAAAATGTCTTCTCAGGAAGCATATGCTCACCTCCAGAAGATACTAGAGCAGGTAACGTGCCTAAATATAGAGCTAATGTCTCCTGCAGCTAACCAGCTTTTTGGGGTCATTACATCCATAAATTAAAGTGCTGTTTTTAACATCTGTATTGGGTTCGGGGACAGCCACAGCCATAAAAAATGAAACTTAATGATCGATTGACTGACAAACTGAAATTGTAAGCCTGTCAGTTGGAGTACTTTGTAAATGTAGTCTTATCATTTTCAATTTTGACTAAATAAAGGACTAAAACATATTAATGATTTTCTTACTGATATATTTGCATTGATTCCAATAGAGGTATTTTTTTCTTGTAGTTTTATCGTTTATAGTGTGTTTTAACTAATTTTGTTTGTCTTTTTAAGCAGATTCATTTCCCTTTAGTATAGTATTTTTTATTTACTAGTAATCCAGCATACGTCAGGTTATGTTATTTTTTTAGCAGCATGCAACATCTTGTTATTTTTTGTATGTCTTGGTACTAGTGTTTTTACTTAGGATTTTATACAGCTGCTTCTTTGTTTTGTACTTTGTTCATAAGAGAGATATTTATGTACACAATATATACTTTGTGACCTCCGTTTTCTTCTCGGTTGCCTCTGCTTCAGGTGAATGCAGTCACAGGAACTCTGTTTACATCTAAGGTGTTGGGAGAGATGGCTGAGAAGGATATAGACAGTAAGGCTTCTGCAGAAAACGTGGACGGAGAACATGTTTATGACTGGAGTGCCGGTTTGGAAGAAACTGATGATTCTCACCTCTACTTCTCACCAGACCAAGGCAATGTGGTATTTGCCAGTGCCATAGACGGCTGGGGATTTACGTAAGGCCTTTGTTTTGTGCACTATTTTGTAACTTTGTCTTTTTTTGAGGGTCAGTTGTCAGACTGAATCAACCAGTGGCAACATTTTTATTACTCTTTTAGTTGTTTCCAAATTAAAACAATACCAATGCTCAAGTTAAGTTTAATTTTATTTAATGTTTACCATATTATTACATGACCAAAACTTTCTTTTTTGGTGTAATCTCTAATTGCCACTAGATGGAGCTATTGCTTAGCACTCAACTGTACTATCAACCTTTTTTTCATGTTGACAAGTTTAACGCTAAGTACTGACAATGGGAGAGATGCATTAATCTGCCCTAGAGGCTTGTCGTACGGATAAGTGCCTCTCTTTGCCTCTTATTTGCTTGTGTGATTAGTTAACTGATACTTACAGCAGTCTCTCTTCGTAACATTATGTTCTACATCTTTATTTTTTATGTTGGGTTTAACTTTTATTATAGTCTTCAAAGTACTATAAAATACACATTTTTATAGACTATCAATGTGAATATACTTATTTTCATATTAACTAATGTCTGAAAGGCAAGTGATGACTAATCTATCTAGTGTACATATAAATAAATAAATAAAAAAAAATAAAAATATATATATATATATATATATATATATTGATTGATTGATTTACTCATAAGCTGTGACATTACATAACATACAGTATCTCATTTAAAAAATGTGTTATTGGACTTTCTGACTACCTCATCAACTGTCCTCCAACTCGTGTGTTGGCAAGAGTGATCTCTCAGATTAAACAAGAGCTATCATTATTATTCTGATTACTTCAGTTTGGCCACATTTTGGGATCTGGTAAAAATGTCCAGTTGTTCTCTGTGTTTTTTTTCCACTGTGACACAACCTACTGTCTCAAGGACCCTTAGATCATTAGGATCTAAAGTCCATGAATTTAAAAGCTTGTAAAATTAACATCTAAATTTAAAACAAATATTTTTTTCTGATGCTGTAGTTAAAAACTAATTTCAAGCCAGATAGCCTGTTAAAGGGATATGAAACCCAAATGTTTTATTTCATTATTCAGATAGAGCATGCAGTTTTAAGCAAACTTTCTAATTCACTCCTATTATCAATTATTCTTCGTTCTCTTTGAATCTTTATTTCAAAAATCAGAAATGGAAGCTTAGGAGCCAGACCATTTTTGGTTTAGCACCTGGGTAACACTTTCTGATTGGTAGCTAAATGTAGCCACCAATCAGCAAGCACTACCCTGGTGCTGAACTAAAAATGGGCCAGTACCTAAGCTTAGATTCAAAGAGAACAAGGAAAAATTGATAATAGGAGTAAATTAGAAAGTTGCTTAAAATGGCATGCTCTATGTGAATCACGAAAGAACAAATGTGGGTTTGCTATCCCTTTTAAATGAAAAATTCATCACAAGATTTGTAAAGTTGTATTTACTGGTGTGAAAATCTAGGTTTTAGCTGTAATTCCTTTAGAATTCCTAAAATGCTTTAATTTTTACAAGAGGCTTAGGTAAAGATTTATCTCCTAACTCTTTACATGGTCAAGTCTCTGATTTTTCCATATTATACCATAAGACAATTGTCAAATTTCCTAACATTCAGAGCTTTGTTCAAACTTTAGTCAGGATACGATCAGTGACTAATACAATTTCACCTCCTGGGAACCTTAATTTGGTTCTAATACTTTTGCAGGTCTCTCCTTTTGAGCCTATGCACAGTTTAGACATTCAGTTTCGATCCTAGAAAAGATTATTTATTTTTCACATATCTTCTGCCAGAAGAGTTTCTCAATTATCTGCGCTTTCTTATTTATTCATCTGGATAAGGTGGTTTTTAAGGACTAAATTTGATTTTTCTTTCTAATGACACAGTGAGTCCACAGGTCATCATCAATTACTGTTGGGAATATCACTCCTGGCCAGCAGGAGGAGCCAAAGAGCTCCACAGCAAAGCTGTTAAGTATCACTTCCCTTCCTACAAGCCCCAGTCATTCTCTTTGCCTTCGGTAAGAGCATGGATGTGGTAAAGTTTAGGTGTCTTATTTTGAAGCAGAGCAAGTCTGTTCTGCTTCTTCCTGGGGTTTAGCCGTAGTCCATGTCAGTCTCTTTAGTAGAGCAATGGTGGTTTTTAAGCAATTGGGAACTTGTGGGGTATAATCTTCACTGCGCTTCCCAAATAGTTTTTGCTGCCCTATCCTTAAAGCCTGATTAGGATTATTCAGTCTTTTTTGTTTTCCACGGGTCTATGTGAGGAGGTGTGCCTCTTGTTCCTCAATACAAAATTTCTAGACATTTTAATTGGTCTGTACTTTTTATTTGCCAGAGCTAGGAAATGTACACCTAGTTTGTTGCAATCTAAGTCTCATGTCTCCCAGGATGATGCTGTTCAGGCATTGCCACGGCTTCTCCTTAAACCTTCCAAGCCTTTATGGTGTCACATGCAGTGCCCTGCGGTTCCTCTCAATCTCCTGGAGGAGTGTATTTGCCTACAGAATTTGCAGCTCGGGTACCCTCTGCAGTATCTGCGGCTTTATCTGTTTTTCCTTTCTTACAGGGAAAATGCAAGAGGACATTAAAGTTTTTCAGATAGTAGGGTTATGTTCCACATTCTACTACACAGATTGCTCTCTCGCCTAAGTCTGGTGAGGAGGATTCGTCGTTAGTTTCTGAGGGTGAAATCTCAGATCTGGGCAGTTTAATTCCTTAATCTGATGCTGAAGTGATCTCCTTCAGATGTATACTTGAATACCTTGTGTATTGTTAAAGGAGGTTTTTGGCTACTTGGACGACACGGATGCTGTCTTTCGTTGTCAACCCTTGAAAGTTTGGTAAACTTGATCCTTTCTGTGATGTTTCTTTCTTCAGGGCAGGAGTGCTATAAAAACATTTGTGATAGAAGTAGGAGTAGTTAGGGATGCCTTTCCTCCTTTCTCCAGTCCTTTAGGGATTATCCGATTGCTGAATTCTTGAATGCACGGTGTCCTATATAGAAGGGAACTTTTCTACTATGGTGAAAGCTTGCTGGGGTCATAACCCAGAGGTCGATGGATCGTTACCATCCTCTAAGGGCTGGAGGTTAATTGTTCTTTCACAGCAATGCCTTGTTTTATTAGAATTGCTGTACTAGCTGCTGGACATTGGGAATCAGTCTGGCAGCTGGATAACCTACCTGTGGTTTAGTGGTACAGTTTAGGCTTTATAATTCTGCAGTTGCAAGTTCAATTCTTATTTTTCCTCAAAATGTATCGCTTCTGGCGTCCCCTTGTAAGGTTGAGACCTTGTTGGGACTGGGTTTAGCAGATTTTTCATCTGACTGTTAGGGTGAAAAATATGTTTTTCTACCACGTGTTAAGTGAGTAAGACTGGAGGATAGTTTCCTTTCCCATTTTTTGCTCAGTCATGCCTTTTGGAGCTTAATCCAAGATTTCCTCCCGGGGCAGTTTTCTCTTTCTAGGGTATCTGCTTCGCAGGTTTGAGAGGATTTCCTTGAACTGGATGTTCGGGATCTTTCTGAATTTTCGTAATCCTAGTCAGACTTTTAGGTCTTGGGATATTGCAATAATATATAATTCACTGCTCCAATCTTCTTTCCTAGGGTGAGGAAATACATCTGGAGCAGGGGTCCCTTGTTCCATGCACATGGGTCATTGTTTTGGGTTAACCCCACTATACCCTGGATGCATTCAATTCCTTCTGATCTTGGCAGTTATACAGGGTCAGACCTGGTCAGTACCTGAACTAAAGACCGCCTTGGATCTCTAGGTGCGGTATGCTTGGTCCTTAATAGATTTTCTATTTAGGTGAAGACTTTTATTCTTTCAGGTCTACTGTCCGGCCATCAGCGAACCCTAGTGGTCCAGTAGCTAGCATAGCCTATCTGTATCGGATCTAGCTGCAGCTGATTTTCCTCGTCTTTCTGTGTTTCGATATAGGAGGGAATTGGTCTAATCGTTCCCATGGACATCATTCCCTTGCCTTTTACATAGAAGGTTTTAGTCTGGCATACCTGTTTTTCTCTGTTGGTTGATTTTACAAGCGTCATTGCTCGTATTCAACAGGAGAGCGCAGCAGTGTTTCTATTAGCCTCTGCGGGACCTCGCAGGACCTGGTATGCAGACTTAGTGGGAGATCTTTCATATCTGTCTCAAAAAATAGATCTTGATCAGTTTGGAGTTTCTCTCCCGTAGTATCTATCTCAGGGCGCGTGTTTCTATATTTTTTCCTGGGTGATGTGACCACGATGCCAATCTGCTAGGCTTGTATGGGGTCTGGTTTTTGGTTAAGGATATGTACTCGGAAGTGTCTGCTCTCCTCTTTAACATCTTGGAGTAGAGAGCAATTTGCAATGCTCTGATGGCTGGGGTTTTTGGCTTCGGTTGTCTATCGCTTGGTCCCAGTAGGATATTATCGCCTCTTTGGTTTCATTCAACCATCAGGTTGGAACCAGGGGTTACTTGGCCATGTAAGAGATGATTTGGATTGTTCAGTGGGCAAAAGCTCACGATTGCTGTCTGTACACCACTTTTCAGGGGTGGACAATTGGCTTCTGAACAAACAGTTTTTTATTCCGGGGAGTGGATCCTCTTCCAGAGGTGTTTTCAAGGTAGACCCTCAGATGGGGGGTCTGGAGTTTCTGACGGCTTTTCGACAGACCGCCGAGTTTCCAAGGTATGGTTCTTGGTCAAGTGTTGCACTGTCCGCCCTGATAAATGCTGGCATCTCTTCGCTTTGTAGACTGGCCTTGAGGAGGGACCTTCTGTGCAGGGCCCCTTCCTTCATCTAAATTTTGTTTCTCTGATGCTGCCTTCCTAGCGATTGAACGCTTGGTTTTGTCTAAGCATGGGTGTTCTGAGTCGGTCATTGAGACCATGACTCATGCTTGCAGGCCATTTTCTTGAAGTTTTGTCATCACTTATGGCATACTTTTCCTTTTTGGTAGTAATCCAGGGGCTACTCTTGGAGTGCAGTCAGGATTCCCAGATCTTGGTTCTGTCTCCAGGATATCTAGAGAAGGGTTTGTCAGTCAGTACCCTAAAGGGTCCAAATTCTGCTTGGCATCAGACTTGTGTTTAAGTCGGTTGCTCATCTTTGGCGCCTAACCTGGTTCTTCAAGTTTTGTGACTAGCTCTGTTTGAGCCTTTTACTTCCATAGATGTTGAATGGTTATCTTGGAAGACTGTCTCTTCTACTCAGAGAGTCTTGGATTTCTCAGCTTGGCAGTGTGTTTCACCTTATCCTTCTTTCTTATGAGGCGATTTTTTTTGTACTAACTTTAGTTTTTTTCTTAATTGTTTCGAATGGGAACATTTTCAAGAAATTATGATTCCTTCTCTATGTCGTAGTCCTGCTTCTCACAAGGAATGTTGGTGGCACAACTTGGATGATGTGTGTGCTCTTATTTTCTATCTTCAGGCGACTAAGGATTTTCGCCAGCCTTCTGTTTGTTTCTCTGGAAATTGTAAAGATCAGAAAGCTTCTGCTACTTTCTTTCTCTTGATGAGAAGTATTATTCATTTGGGTTATGAGACTGCTGATCAGCAGCTCCCTGAGAGAATTACAGATCATTCCATTAGGTCTGTCTCTGTTTCTTGGGTTTTCAAGAATGAAGCTTCTGGGGAACAGATTTGCAAGGCTGCAACTCGGTTCTTTTTGCATACTTTTTCAAATTTTTATAAATTTAATGCTTTTGCCTCAGCCGAGGTTTCTTTTGGGAAAAAGGTTCTTCAGGCAGTGGTGCCTTCTGTGTAGTTTTCCTGCCTTGTCCCCCCTTATCATCTGTGTCCTCTAGCTTGGGTATTGATTCCCAACAGTAATTGATGATGATCCGTGGACTCACCTTACCTGATAAATTTATTTATTTCTTGACACGGTGAGTCCACGGCCCGCCCTGTATTTTACAGACAGTTGCTTCCTTGCTCTCCTTTTCCTTCGGTCGAATGACTGGGGTTTGTAGGAAGGGAAGTGATACTTAACAGCTTTACTGTGGTGCTCTTTGCCTCCTCCTGCTGGCCAGGAGTGATATTCCCAACAGTAATTGATGATGATCCGTGGACTCACCGTGTCAAAGAAATACATTTATCAGGTAAGCATAAATTTTGTTTTTTTCCTCAAAGGTGGTTTCTACTAACCATTTCAATAAGGAAATTGTAGTTCCTTCTCTTTCAGTATCTTTTACATAATTTTAGATGTAGTGAGAGCCTCAAAATTCTTTTTACATGCTACAATGGATTATGTTAAACAATTTAACAAGGCAGCAACAAGGTCTTTTTTTTACATTCCTTTACTAGATTATACCACTTTTTGATGTTTTTTGCTTCCTCTGACGCGACTTTTTGATAGGTTCTCTAGGCAGCAGTTTCTGGAAATGAGTTGCCTGCCTTTTCAAAAGTTTTGTCACGCCCAAGTTGCTCATGGACCCCACAGCTTGGATATTAGTTCCCAGGAGTAATGGATCATAGACCCTCACCCCCCTTATGACAGAAAACAAACTTTATGCTTACCTGATAAACTTATTTATTTCATGGTAAGAGTTTATGAGCCCTGCCCAATTTTATTTAATTCATTTTTGTAGTTTGCACCTTTATTTTCCCTGCTTTGTCCTTTCCTACCTTTCTACTTCTCCTTGCTTGGTTATACGTAAGAGTAGCATACCAGAGGGGTGGGATGGATGAAGTACTCTTGAAGTTTTGGGAATCTTTGCCTCTTCCTAGTGGCCAGGAGTTGAATCCTAGGAGTAATGGTTTGCGGGCTCTCACCACCATGAAAGAAACAATTTATTTTTTTGTGTGTGAAATGTGATTTTATGTGATATATATATATATATATATATAGAGAGAGAGAGAGAGAGAGAGACTCTCACATGAATGAACAACCAGCTCAATGCCATTGGTAGCCTGTTCTATGGCGATTTACCACCTGGGTGCAGCTTCTTTTTAGCCCAGTAATGCTTTTCACAGAGTAGAACATTTAATGTGTGTATGTATGTGTGTGTATATGTGTGTATATATATATATATATATATATGTGTATATATATATATATATATATATATATACTCCTGGAAAAACGGATGCACTCTCAGGTCTTTTTAGTGAAGAAGAAAAAAAATAAAAAATCTTTAATGTAACGTTTTCAGGGACTTCTTCCCCGTCATCAGCATAAATTATGTGTCAAACAAACAAGCATTTAAACCAAAACATGTGATTAAGCAATTTACAATACCTGTGTTGAAATCAGTGAGCTAGGCGCCTAAACAGTGCTATTGGAACGCATCTTCTGCGTTCCACTGTGTGCATACCGGAAGTACCTGCACTTCCTGTGTTTCCGGCAATGAAGTCAAAGCTTAAAATAATAATAAATACACAAATGTGTTTCAATGCAAAATCGGTGTGCATCACTTATCCCAAAAATAACTTAAATGTACCATTCCTGGTTGTGGTATTATTGTGCTCAATTGTGATCACAGTAACTACGTGAATGTTATTTTTCTCTGTTATTGTGCAACAAAATAAAATAAATATGTCATTCTGTTTGTCTTTTTGCCTCCGATGTTTATAACTTTCTATTTGCTGGCTTTTAAACTTGCCTTAAATATATCACCGATGCCCCTGGAGCTTCTGTACTTAGTTATCGCGCCGGGCGTCTGATTTGTATTGCTAGGTTGCTATGGTAGCCAATGGCTGCCGGATCTACTTGGTGCTCTGATCTGCGGTCTACATAATCGTGTACAATATACGGACCGCTTTGCCAGTAAGATGGTATTCCCTAGTTAGACATGTAGTAGATTGTCCAGATGTAGTGGCTACCATGTGTATACATATACTGCTTGCATAAGTTACTACAAGCTACTTGGGCATCAAAACCACAGTCACGACTGAAATAGAGGGGGGCTTATAAAATTGAAGAAAGTTAAATAAATACACAAAGAAAAAATAAATAAAGAATAAATAAATACACAAAGAAGAATTAAACAGTTCAAACCCTAAAGCAATATTACTTATATCTGTCGTGTACACTACAGGTGTACAACATAGTATGGCGGACTAAATGCAATGTCCGCAATAGTTGTGGTGTTGGCACTTGTTACTGTCTCTGTACTTGCTGCTGTCTATGGTGGTCAGTTAGCATGCTGACGGCATCAAGTACAGAGACAGTAACAAGTGCCAACACCACAACTATTGCGGACATTGCATTTAGTCCACCATACTATGTTGTACACCTGTAGTGTACACGACAGATATAAGTAATATTGCTTTAGGTTTTGAACTGTTTAATTCTTCTTTGTGTATTTATTCTTTATTTATTTAAAAGGAGCTGCAGGAATATCTGGCAAGTACTGGCTGTGTGGTGCATGTGACAACAATCGCCCGTATTCTTCATATGTCAGGGCTATGGGGTAGAGTGGTAAGATGGAAGCCTTTTCTTACAAAAAAAACATCCAAGCCCAGCTAAATTTTGCAAAAACACATCTGAAATCTCCCAAAAGCATGTTGCAAAAGGTGTTCTGGTTTGACGAAACCAAGATTAAACTTTTTGGCAATAATTCCAAAAGATATGTTCGGCACAAAAACAACACTGCATATAACCAAAAGAACACCATACACACAGTGAAGCATTTTGGTGGCAGCATCATGCTTTGGGTCTGTTTTTCTTCAGCTGGAACTGGGGCCTTAGTCAAGGTAGAGGGAATTATGAACAGTTCCAAATACCAGACAATATTAGCACAAAACCTTCAGGCTTCTGCTAGAAAGCTGAACATGAAGAGGAACTTCATCTTTATGCATGACAATGCCCCGAAGCATACATCCAAATCAACAAAGGAATGGCTTCACCAGAAGAAGATTGAAGTTTTGGAATGACCCAGTCAGAGCCCAGACCTGAATCCAATCAAAAATCTGTGGGGTGATCTTAAGTGGGCTGTGCACAAGAGATGCCTTCATAATCTGACAGATTTGGAGTGTTTTTGCCAAGAAGAGTGGGCAAATCTTGATTGAAAGTCAAGATGTGCCATGCTGAAAAACTCTTACCCAAAAAGACTGAGTGCTGTAATAAAATCAAACGGTGCTTCAACAAAGTATTACTTATGCAACCATATTAACCATAAAAAAATATTTTTTATTTATACTTCCCTCCACCTAATAGATTTTAGTTTGTATTGCAAGTGAGTTGTACAGTTTATAGGTCACATTAAAGGTCAAAAAAGTTCTGAAATGATTTATCTTTGCCTTATTTATTTACATCACAGAAACAAGACATTTTAACAGGGGTGTGTAGACTTTTTATATCCACTGTATGTATTTATGTATGTGTGTATATATATATCTATATATCTATATCTATCTATCTATCTATATATATATATATATATATATATATATATATATATATATATATATATATATATATATATATAATTTTTTGTGTGTGTGTGTGGTAATTTTATAATAATTTTTAATTCTGAGAATAAATAGCTAGTTGAAACTGTCATTCACTGAAAGCTCTTTTTATGCCCCCCAAATATGTTTTTCAAAGGCAAATAAAAGAAACAAAGGCTCTATTTCTTCTACAAGATACGACCAGTCCACGGATTTCATCCTTACTTGTGGGATATTATCCTCCTGCTAACAGGAAGTGGCAAAGAGCACCACAGCAGAGCTGTATATATAGCTCCTCCCTTCCCTCCACCCCCAGTCATTCTCTTTGCCTGTGTTTGTACAAGGAAGAGGTAAAGTGAGGTGTTAGTTTTAGTTTCTTCAATCAGGAAGTTTTTTATTTTAAATGGTACCGGTGAGTACTATTTTCCTCAGGGGGATATTGAAGAAGATTTCTATCCTGAGGTTAATGATCTTAGCAGATGTAACTAAGATCCACGTTGGTTCCCACAGAGCTTCTGAAGGTAGTACAAGAGAAATCTTCAGTGTGGAGAACGATTTCATGCTACAAGCAGCATTGAGGTATGTTCAGTCCTTTATTTCTGAGGAGACTTGGTGTATCAGAACTGGCTGACATTTTTTCCCTGCAAGGGAAGGGGTAAGCAGTAGACCTGTTGAAACAGAGGGTATTACTGAAAAACCTGTATGTATTATTTATTTACATAGTACTGGGCTTAATGCAGCAAAGGGCTTATTGCAGCATATATTTCAGAGACACCGGGAGAGGCAGCTTAATGGTTTGGTTTTATTTTTAGATAACAAACATTTATATGGCTGTTTTTATGAATTTGTGTTTTGGGGACCACATGGCTTTTGGCTAAACCGCTTCCCATGCGGTTGTACAGGCTGAGGTGAACGTCGTCCATGATGGGCGGGGCCTATTTTCGCTCTCTCAGACGCGCCGTTACTCTGGCTGTGAAGGCAGCAGGCATTAGCTCCAGATGGGTCCAATCTGATGTCCTGTTAACCGGATTGTTATCGAGTGCTTTTGCAGTACCCTGGGGGCAGGTAGTCGCCACAGCAGAGCTGTGGCGAGGTGCAGGGGTCATTTTTTGAAATCAAATATATTTTTTGCTATAAAAAAACTTTTAGAGGTTAATTTTACCCTTTTGCCTTAGGGTGCAATAATTTTTGGCACTATTGTTTATGTGTAGCTAATAAGATAGCGTTATTTAACGTTTTTAGGCAGTTTGGAAAAAATTGTGCGCTTTTTTATTGCTTAAAGGCGCAGTACACGTTTTTCTAAAAATTGTTTAATTCAATAAATAAAGTGTTTAACGACTATTGTGGTTATTACTAGTCTGTTCAATATGCCTGACATTGAGCAAACTCATTGCTCTATGTGTTTGCAAGCCATTGTGGAACCCCCTCTTACATTGTGTACCTCTTGTACTGAAAGGGCCTTACATTGTAAAAGCATATTTTATGTAAAGAAAGTGTGCCTAAGGATGATTCTCAGTCTGAGGAGAATCAGGATATGCCATCCAATTCTCCACAAGTGTCACAACCTTTAACGCCCACTCAAGCGACGCCAAGTACCTCTAGTGCGTCTAATTCCTTTACTCTGCAGGAGATGGCTGCAGTTATGTCAACTACCCTTACAGAGGTATTATCTAAATTACCAGTGTTGCAGGGTAAACGCAGTAGGTCAGGTATTAATATGAATACTGAATCCTCTGATGCTTTATTGGCTATTTCCGATGTACCCTCAAAGTGCTCTGAGTTGGGGGTCAGGGAATTGCTGTCTGAGGGAGAACTTTCAGACTCAAAAAATGTGTTACCTCAGACAGATTTGGATGTGATGTCCTTTAAATTTAAGCTTGAACACCTCTGCCTGTTACTTCGGGAGGTTTTAGCGACTCTGGATGATTGTGATACTATTGTGATACCACCAGAGAAATTGTGTAAGATGGACAAATATCTAGAAGTGCCTACTTACACTGATGTTTTTCCAGTTCCTAAAAGAATTTCGGAAATTATAAAAAAGGAATGGGATAGACCAGGTATACCGTTCTCTCCCCCTCCTAATTTTAAGAAAATATTTCCCATATCAGACACCATTCGGGATTCTTGGCAAACAGTCTCTAAGGTGGAGGGAGCTATTTCTACCCTGGCTAAGCCTACAACTATACCTATTGAGGACAGTTGTGCTTTCAAAGACCCTATGGATAAAAAATTAGAGGGTCTTCTAAAGAAATTATTTATTCATCAGGGTTTTCTTTTACAACCTACAGCTTGCATTGTTCCAGTTACTACTGCAGCAGCTTTTTGGTTTGATGCCCTAGAAGAGTCTTTGAAGGTTGAGACTCCATTAGATGACATTTGGATATAATTAAGGCTCTCAAGCTAGCTAATTCTTTTATTACTGATGCCGCTTTTCAAATTGCTAAACTAGCGGCGAAAAATGCAGGATTTGCCATTTTAGCGCGTAGAGCGTTATGGCTAAAATCTTGGTCTGCTGATGTGTCATCAAAATCTAAGCTTTTAGCTATTCCTTTTAAAGGTAAGATCCTATTCGGGCCTGAATTAAAGGAAATTATTTCTGACATTACTGGAGGTAAAGGCCATGCCCTACCTCAGGATAAGTCTGTTAAGATGAGGGGTAAACAAAATAATTTCGTTCTTTTCGAAACTTTAAAGAGGACCCTCTGCTTCCTCTTCTTCCCCAAAGCAGGAAGGGAATTTTGCTCAATCCAAGTCAGTCTGGAATAAAGGTAAACAATCCAAGAAGCCCGCTGCTGCTACAAAGACAGCATGAAGGGGCGGCCCCCGATCTGGGACCGGATTTAGTAGGGGGCAGACTTTCTTTCTTTGCTCAGGCTTGGGCAAGAGACGTTCAGGACCCTTGGGCACTGTAAATCGTGACCCACGGGTATCAACTGGAATTTAAGGATTTTCTCCCAAGAGGTAGATTTCATCTTTCACGATTATCTGTAGACCAGATAAAAATAGAGGCGTTCTTACGCTGTGTAAAAGACCTCTCTATCATGGGAGTAATTTGCCCCATTCCAAAACGGGGGCAGGGGTTTTACTCAAATCTCTTTGTGGTTCCCAAAAAAGAGGGAACTTTCAGACCCATTTTAGATCTCAAGTGTCTAAACAAGTTTCTCAGAGTTCCATCATTCAAGAGACTATTCGAACAATCTTACCAATGATCCAGGAGGGTCAATATATGACTACCGTGGACTTGAAGGATGCATACCTTCATATCCCTATTCACAAGGATCATCATCAGTTCCTAAGGTTTGCCTTCCTGGACAAACATTATCAGTTCGTGGCTCTTCCCTTCGGGTTGGCCACAGCACCCAGAATCTTCACAAAGGTTCTCTGGTCTCTTCTAGCGGTTCTCAGACCGCGGGACATAGCAGTGGCGCATTATCTGGACAATATTCTAATTCAGGCGTCAACTTATCATTTGAAAAAATCTCACACGGACATAGTATTGTCTTTCCTGAGAACTCACGGTTGGAAGGTGAACATAGAAAAGAGTTCACTAGTTCCACGGACAAGGGTTCCCTTCTTGGGGACTCTGATAGACTCGGTAGACATGAAAATATTTTTGCCGGAGGTCAGAAAAACAAAGATTCTAAATACTTGCCGAGCACTTCAGTCCATTCCTCGGCCATAAGTGGCTCAGTGTATGGAGGTCATTGGATTAATGGTAGCGGCAATGGACATCATTCCGTTTGCCCGCTTTCATCTCAGGCCACTGCAGCTGTGCATGCTCGGAAAGTGGAATGGGGACTATGCAAATTTATCTCCTCTTCTTTGGTGGTTGTCGCTGGATCATCTGTCCCAGGGAACATGTTTCCGCAGACCCTCGTGGGTGATAGTGACAACGGACGCGAGTCTTCTGAGCTGGGGTGCAGTCTGGGATTCCCTGAAGGCTCAGGGTGTTTGGACTCAGGTGGAGTCTCTACTTCCAATCAACATTCTGGAACTGAGAGCTATATTCAATGCGCTTCAGGCATTGCCTCAGCTGCCTTCGGCCAAATTCATCCGATTCCAGTCGGACAACATCATGACTGTGGCATATATCAATCATCAGGGGGGAACAAGGAGTTCCTTAGCGATTATAGAAGTATCCAAGATAATACGATGGGTGGAGGCCCACTCTTGTTATCTGTCGGCAATCTACATCCCAGGAGTATAAAACTGGGAAGCAGATTTTCTAAGTCGTCAGACTTTTCATCCGGGGGAGTGGGAACTCCATCTGGAGGTATTTGCTTTATTGATTCGTCAATGGGGCAGACCAGAACTGGATCTGATGGTATCTCCTCAGAATGCCAAGCTTCCACGTTACGGATCCAGGTCGAGGGATCCCCAGGCCAAACTGATAGATGCCTTGGCAGTGCCTTGGTCGTTCAGCCTAGCTTATGTGTTTCCACCGTTTCCTCTCCTTCCACGTGTGATTGCTCGAATCAAACAGGAGAGAGCTTCAATAATCCTGATAGCGCCTGCGTGGCCACGCAGGACTTGGTATGCGGGTCTAGTGGACATGTCATCTCTGCCACCGTGGAAACTTCCTTTGAGACAGGACCTGCTCATTCAAAGTCCTTTCCTGCATCCAAATCTACATTATCTGCAGCTGACTGCTTGGAGATTGAACGCTTGATTCTATCTAAGCGAGGATTCTCTGATTCGGTCATCAATACTTTGATACAGGCTCGTAAGCCTGTCACTAGAAAAATCTATTATAAGATATGGTGTAAATATCTTTATTGGTGTGAATCCAATTGCTTCATAAACGTTTGGCAGACGTGCCAGATGTTCAGTCTTTTTGTCAGACTCTAACTAGAATTAAGCCTGTATTTAGACCAATTACTCCTCCCTGGAGTTTGAATTTAGTTCTTCGAGTTCTTCAAGGGGTTTCCGTTTGAACCCATGCATTCCATAGATATTAAGTTGTTATCTTGGAAAGTTCTGTTTTTAGTTGCTATTTCTTCTGCTCAAAGAGTTTCTGAGCTTTCAGCGTTACAATGTGATTCGCCTTATCTTATATTTCATTCTGATTAGGTGGTTTTACGTACTAAACCTGGATTTCTTCCTAAGGTTGTTTCAAATAAGAATATTAATCAGGAAATTGTTGTTCCTTCCTTGTATCCTAATCCTTCTAAAAAGGAGCGTCTGTTACATAACTTGGATGTGGTCTGTGCCTTGAAGGAAATCATTTAGCTCTGCTTCTTAGCAAAGGGATCAAACTAAAAAAGGATCAAATACATAAGGATATTGGAGTTATTTCAGAAAGGTATATAACGTTTCTCTTTTAAATTGTTGTTACTTGAATAGTTTGTACTTTCAGATAATATATTTTGTATTTCTATTAACTTTATATTTTGTTTTTTTTATAGGTGGTAGACCTGAACTGTGAATTAGTTTCACTACAGAAATTGAATAGTTAAAGGTTTGAGTTAATTTACATTCTTTTGTATTCTGGTTTTTAGTATTGCAATTAGATAACAATTAGATTGTTTGCATAGGTGAGCAATTAGGAGGGACCCCACCCTATCTTTCTGAGGGTATTTAAAGAGATCTGTTTAGCTCTGCTTCTTAGCAAAGGGATCAAACTAAAAAAGGATCAAATACATAAGGATATTTGAGTTATTTCAGAAAGGTATATAACATTTCTCTTTTAAATTGTTGTTACTTGAATAGTTTGTACTTTCAGATAATATATTTTGTATTTCTATTAACTTTATATTTTGTTTTTTTATAGGTGGTAGACCTGAACTGTGAATTAGTTTCACTACAGAAATTGAATAGTTAAAGGTTTGAGTTAATTTACATTCTTTTGTATTCTGGTTTTTAGTATTGCAATTAGATAACAATTAGATTGTTTGCATAGGTGAGCAATTAGGAGGGACCCCACCCTATCTTTCTGAGGGTATTTAAAGAGATCTGTTTAGCTCTGCTTAACATTTAGCTCTGCTTCTTAGCAAAGGGATCAAACTAAAAAAGGATCAAATACATAAGGATATTTGAGTTATTTCAGAAAGGTATATAACATTTCTCTTTTAAATTGTTGTTACTTGAATAGTTTGTACTTTCAGATAATATATTTATTAGGTAAGCATAAATTTCCTTTTCTGTGTAAATGGAGCGTTGCTAAAAATTCTCTGGTACTTTGGGCATGTTTTTCTCTCAAATCCACGGTAGCAAAGGGGTTAAAATAAGCAGTTTAAACAAGTATTTTGACAACTCAAAGTAAAATTCATAATTAAAGTGCACATAAAAAAATCATATTAATATTAGTCATTGAAATTCATGTTAAACGTAAGCAGCAAAATACAAATGTTATATTTTGCAGTAAAATTCCTATTCATAATACACAGGAAAAAGTTGTATATATTGTGCACAAATCTAGAAAATTCAAGGTCTATTATAACATAACTTGTGTCTTTAGTTCTCTCAAAGGCCTTATCTTTTTCCCTACGTGAAAAGATATGGATGTGAAACAAGATGCAACACAAGTTAGTGCTAAAATTTTAATTTGACTTGTATTTGCTTAAGAAAATGTACAAGATTCTCTATTCTAGAGAGCTTCATTACTTCATCTAAAAGGTAACGCCATTTGCTGGGTGTGATAACAGAAACTAATATAGCTGCTGATCCATCTATACTATAATCGCGTTTGTAACGCGTCTGTCGGTGTCACCAGTTGCGCACACATCCTCAAAGGAATGTTGGCAGCGCGAGGTAGGTGGACTACTGCCGCCGCCGCCATTGATAACCACCGCCGAGGATCGCCACACCTGGGAAGACCGCTCCGTGCCGCCTTCGCTGTTGATGAAGATATCTATCTATTGGGTACTTATAGAGCGCAAACTAATCACCCGCCTGGAAGAAGACCTTCTCCACCGGACTTCTGAAACCTTGAGTACCTATTTGGGGCTTTAGTGTTAGTTTTTTTTTTCTAATTTTTGGGGGAGTTTGTTTTTCTCTTGTAAGGTGTATCCAGTCCACGGATTCATCCATTACTTGTGGGATATTCTCCTTCCCAACAGGAAGCTGCAAGAGGATACCCACAGCAGAGCTGTCTATATAGCTCCTCCCCTAACTGCCACTCCCAGTCATTCTCTTGCAGCTCTTGACAAGAAAGGAAGTATCAAGAGATATGTGGTGAATTAGTGTAGTTTATCTTCAATCAAAAGTTTGTTATTTTTAAATGGTACCGGCGTTGTACTGTTTTTACCTCAGGCAGAAATTAGAAGAAGAGTTCTGCCTGAGTTTTTTGATGATCTTAGCAGGTTGTAACTAAGGTCCACTGCTGTTCTCACACATAACTGAAGAGTATGGGAAAACTTCAGCTGGGGGAATGGCCGGCAGGATTACCTGCTCTGAGGTATCTTCAGTATATTTTTTTCTAGAGAGATGATAAGGTCTAGAAGATGCTGACAGTGCCTGATATATTTAAGGTAAGCCTGATTACAGTGATTTAACAAACGACTGGGATCATGCTTGCAGTAAAGGGTAATATTCATGTTTATAGCTCTTATTACTTAGTATGTAAAACGTTTGCATGAGATATAAAAAACGTTTTTTACTGAAGGTGCTAAATCTTTATTGGGGCCTAGTTTTCCACATGGCTGATTACCGTTCTCTCCCCCTCCTGTTTTTAAAAAGATGTTTCCTATAAATGCCTCTACACGGGACTTGTGGCAAACGGTCCCTAAGGTTGAGGGAGCAGTCTCTACCCTAGCGAAGCGTACAACTATCCCGGTCGAGGACAGTTGTGCTTTTCTAGATCCAATGGACAAAAAATTAGAGGGTTACCTTAAGAAAATTTTTATTTAACAAGGTTTTATTCTCCAGCCCCTTGCATGCATTGCCCCAGTCACTGCTGCTGCGGCCTTCTGGTTTGAGTCTCTAGAAGAGGCTCTACAGGTAGAAACCCCGTTGGATGATATCCTTGACAAGCTTAAAGCTCTTAAGCTAGCCAATACATTTGTTTCTGACGCAGTTGTTCATTTAACCAAGCTAACGCCTAAAAATTCAGGTTTTGCTATTCAGGCGCGTAGGGCGCTATGGCTTAAATCCTGGTCAGCTGACGTTGCTTCAAAGTCTAAGCTTCGCAACATTCCCTTCAAGGAGATCATTTCTGATATTACTGGAGGAAAAGGTCGCGCCCTTCCTCAGGATAGGTCCAACAAATTAAGGACCAAACAGACTCATTTTCGTTCTTTTCGAAACTTCAAGAATGGCGCAGCTTCAACTTCCTCTAATACAAAACAAGAGGGAAATTTTGCCCAGTCCAAGCCAGGCTGGAGACCTAACCAGGCTTGGAACAAGGGAAAGCAGGCCAAAAAACCTGCTGCTGCCTCTAAGACAGCATGAAGGATCAGCCCCCGATCCGGAAACGGATCTAGTAGGGGGCAGACTTTCTCTCTTCGCCCAGGCTTGGGCAGGAGATGTCCAGGATCCCTGGGCGTTGGAAATTGTGTCCCAGGGATATCTTCTGGATTTCAAAGCTTCTTCCCCAAAGGGAGATTTCATCTCTCACAATTATCTGCAAACCAGATAAAGAGAGAGGCATTCTTATATTGTGTTCAAGACCTCCTAGTTATGGGAGTGATTCACCCAGTTCCAAAGGAGGAACAGAAGCAAGGCTTCTATTCAAATCTGTTTGTAGTTCCCAAGAAAGAAGGAACATTCAGACCAATCTTAGATCTCAAGATCTTAAACAAATTTCTCATGGTCCCATCCTTCAAGATGGAGACTATTCGAACCATCCTACCTATGATCCAGGAGGGTCAATATATGACTACCATGGACTTAAAGGATGCTTATCTTCACATTCCGATACACAGAGATCATCATCGGTTTCTCAGGTTCGCTTTCCTAGACAGGCATTACTAGTTTGTGGCTCTTCCCTTTGGGTTAGCCATGCCAGCAAGAAGCTTTACGAAGGTTCTAGGGTCACTCCTAGCGGTCCTAAGACCGCGGGGTATAGCAGTAGCCCCTTACCTAGACGACATTCTGATACAGGCGTCAACTTTTCAAATCGCCAGGTCCCATACGGACATTGTTCTGGCATTCCTGAGGTCTCATGGGTGGAAATTGAACGAAGAAAAGAGTTCTCTATCCCCTCTCACAAGAGTTTCTTTCCTAGGAACTCTGATAGATTCTGTAGAAATGAAGATTTACCTGACAGAGACCAGGTTGTCAAAACTTCTAACTTCCTGCAGTGTTCTTTATTCCACTTCTCGCCCTTCAGTGGCTCAGTGTATGGAAGTAATCGGCTTAATGGTAGCGGCAATGGACATAGTGCCGTTTGCCCGCCTACATCTCAGACCACTGCAACTTTGCATGCTCAGTCAGTGGAATGGGGATTACACAGATTTGTCCCCTCTACTAAATCTGGATCAAGAGACCAGGGATTCTCTTCTCTGGTGGCTATCTCTGGTCCATCTGTCCAAGGGTATGACCTTCCGCAGGCCAGATTGGACAATAGTAACGACAGATGCCAGCCTTCTGGGCTGGGGTGCAGTCTTGAACTCCCTGAAGGCTCAGAGCTTGTGGACTCAGGAGGAGGCACTCCTTCCGATAAACATTCTGGAACTAAGAGCGATATTCAATGCTCTTCAGGCTTGGCCTCAGCTTGCTGCGGTCAGGTTCATCAGATTTCAGTCGGACAATATCACGACTGTAGCCTACATCAACCATCAAGGGGGAACAAGGAGCTAGCAATGTTGGAGGTTTCAAAAATAATTCTATGGGCAGAGGTTCACTCTTGCCATCTATCAGCTATCCATATCCCAGGAGTAGAGAACTGGGAGGCGGATTTTCTAAATCGGCAGACTTTTCATCCGGGGGAGTGGGAACTCCATCCGGAGGTATTTGCACAGTTGATTCAACTTTGGGGCAAACCAGAACTGGATCTCATGGCGTCTCGTCAGAACGCCAAGCTTCCTTGTTACGGATCCAGGTCCAGGGATCCCAAGGCAGCGCTGATAGATGCTCTAGCAGTGCCTTGGTCCTTCAACCTGGCTTATGTGTTTCCACCGTTTCCTCTGCTCCCTCGTCTGATTGCCAAGATCAAGCAGGAGAGAGCTTCTGTGATTTTGATAGCACCTGCGTGGCCACGCAGGACTTGGTATGCAGATCTGGTGGACATGTCATCCATTCCACCATGGACTCTACCGCTGAGGCAGGACCTTCTACTTCAGGGTCCTTTCAACCATCCAAATCTAATTTCTCTGCGTCTGACTGCTTGGAGATTGAACGCTTGATTTTATCAAAACGTGGTTTCTCCGAGTCGGTCATTGACACCTTAATTCAGGCTTGAAAGCCGATCACTAGGAAAATCTATCATAAGATATGGTGTAGATATCTTCATTGGTGTGAATCCAAGGGTTTCTCATGGAGTAAGGTCAGGATTCCTAGGATATTATCTTTTCTCCAAGAAGGATTGGAGAAGGGATTGTCAGCTAGTTCCTTAAAGGGACAGATTTCTGCTCTGTCTATTCTTTTGCACAAGCGTCTGGCTGATACTCCAGATGTTCAGGCGTTTTGTCAGGCTTTAGTTAGAATCAAGCTTGTGTTTAAACCTGTTGCTCCACCATGGAGTTTACATTTAGTTCTTAAGGTTCTGCAAGGGGTTCCATTCAAACCTTTGCATTCCATAGATATTAAACTTTTATCTTGGAAAGTTCTGTTTTTAGTAGCTATCTCCTCGGCTTGAAGAGTTTCGGAGTTATCTGCTTTACAATGTGATTCCCCTTATCTCATTTTCCATGCAGATAAGGTAGTGTTACGTACCAAACCTGGTTTTCTTCCTAAGGTGGTATCTAATAAAAATATCAATCAGGAGATTGTTGTTCCTTCACTATGTCCTAATCCTTCTTCAAAGAAGGAACGTCTATTACACAGTCTTGATGTGGTTCGTGCTTTAAAATTTTATTTACAAGCTACGAAGGATTTTCGTCAAACATCTGCTTTGTGGTCTACTCTGGACAGAAGAGAGGTCAAAAGGCTTCGCCAACTTCTCTTTCTTTTTGGCTAAGAAGTATAATCCGCTTAGCTTATGAGACTGCTGGCCAGCAGCCTCCTGAAAGAATTACAGCTCATTCCACTAGAGCGGTAGCTTCCACATGGGCTTTTAAGAATGAGGCTTCTGTTGAACAGATTTGTAAGGTGGCGACTTGGTCTTCGCTTCATACTTTTTCTAAATTCTACAAATTTGATACTTTTGCTTCTTCGGAGGCTATTTTTGGGAGAAAGGTCTTAAAGGCAGTGGTGCCTTCCGTTTAAGCGCCTGCCTTGTCCCTCCCTTCATCTGTGTCCTATAGCTTTGGTATTGGTATCCCACAAGTAATGGATGAATCCGTGTACTGGATACACCTTACAAGAGAAAACAAAATTTATGCTTACCTGATAAATTTATTTCTCTTGTGGTGTATCCAGTCCACGGCCCGCCCTGTCATTTTAAGGCAGGTGTTTTTTATTTTTAAACTACAGTCACCACTGCACCCTATAGTTTCTCCTTTCTCTTGCTTGGGAGTGGCAGTTAGGGGAGGAGCTATATAGACAGCTCTGCTGTGGGTGTCCTCTTGCAGCTTCCTGTTGGGAAGAAGAATATCCCACAAGTAATGGATGAATCCGTGGACTGGATACACCATAAGAGAAATAAATTTATCAGGTAAGCATAAATTTAGTTTTTTTAGATTGTTTTTTTGGGGGAAAATTGCAAAAGAGCTGAATGCCCTTTTAAGTTCAGTGAAAAAGAGCTGAATGCCCTTACAAATGCCCCTTCAGGGGCAATGGGTAGTTTAAGTTTATTAGTGTTAGGTTTTTTTATTTTGGGGGGTTTGGTGGGTGGGGTTTTTTACTGTTAGTGGGGACTTTGTTTATTTTTAATTAAATTCTTTTTTTATTAGAAAAGAGATCGTGCAGAGAATACATCGTTTACACATTAGTACAAACACAAAAGAATTTTTTTTTTTTTTTTTGAAACGCAAATAAAGATGGTATTGCATCTATGGATTCACGGTCTCTTAAATTTTTTTAAGTAAAACAAAAATAACGAGGTATTAACAAACATTATAACGGTAATTTCAAGGAACTATGGTTCAGTCCCAGAGGGAGTAAATCGGCCATCTATGATATAATTTTGACTTCTTAGTTGAGGACCACCCAGCATCATGCAATCATACATAATGGATAGTTGTTATAAAGGACTTTGTTTATTTTTAATGTAAAAGAGCTGATTTCTTTAGGGCAATGTCCTACAAAAAGCCCTTTTAACGGCTATTGGTAGTTTAGTATTAGATTAGGGGGTGTTTTTATTTTGGGGGGGAATTTTTATTTTTATAGGGGTATTAGTTTAGCTTTAATTTTATTATTTTGGATAGCTTTGTTTATTTTTTTCTCTATTTTTACTTTTTTATTTTTTGTAGCTTGGGGGGTTTCATTTTTAACATACAGACTGCCCGCTGGGCAGACTTATCAACTAGTTGAACTAAAGACAACTTTGGTGTTTCCAGGTTTAGCCAACTTTTTAAGATAATTGAATGAAGTTTGTCAATGTGAGCTTGAGGGTGATATTTCACTACATTACCCTAGAAGTCTACACTTTTGTGCACATATGTGGACCCTCCATCTAGACTCTAGAGATCACACTCATGTTTCCTATATTACTGTGTGGCATGATGCATAACGGTTATACATCTTTCTGGTTCTTTTATATGATTAGCAGAATTCCACACTGAAAGTCTTTCTCAGACAAACGCTGCAGACAGTTATCAACACATTGTAGTCACTTCTTCCAGCCTGGACTGGTTCATCTATAGCACACAGATTCACATCCCCTGACTTTGTCATCATTGTAGCAGGAGATACTTCAGACAGGAACTTAGATTAGCAACAGCTTCCATTTACTTTGTCTTTATACCACTCTTTTGATACACTACTCTCTTTCATTTGGTCATCTCGCTTTAATAAAGGATATTTCTCCTCACTTTCTCCCTACTGTAGTTACAGTATACTTACCCTGATTAGGTTTTTCTGATCAGACTGATCGCCCCCCAACAAATTGTGTGAAGAAAATTTTCACTGGGCATTACCATCTTTTCTTCAGGGTTTGCAGTTAATCCAAGAAGGGGTATAGCCAAAAGCTATCTGAAGGCTTGCATTTCTGGTATTTGACTTGTGCTAGCTTTTCACCCTAATGTTTCCCACCCCAAAATTACATTTTTAAAGTTGTTGATCTCTTGATTTGAGTTTTTGTACTTTCTGAACATAGTTCATTTTTCAATTATTTTTTAAAGATTGTTGTCCTGTCATTTGGTTCTAATAAATAACATGATGGGGAAACTATGAAGACTTGATTCAGTTACTGTTAGAGGTTCTGGAAGCTTCTAAATATAGTAGTAAGGCTGATTATCCATTTGTTCTCCGTTCAGAAAATCAAGTAAGAAGGTTTTTTATTATATTTTACCTTGTACTTCCTTTTTATGGCCTATGAGTTCTAGAACCCCCCCCAACCGTTTAAATACATGTTCATTCTATAAGTGCGCTGTCTTCATCTTCAGCTAGGTATAATGATGTGTATATTAAACAGCTGGCAGTTACATCACTTTGGTCTTACCAGTCATACAAATATGATATAAAACAAGATTTATAATTTACAGAAATTGTGTGTTATAATTGGATGGTTCCCTGTGTCATAGTTCTGGACAATCCACTTTCTCGTTCTCTCTTTAAATGGGTTCCTAGCTTTGTTGTTTGTAAACTGTAATCTGCAATAAGGAATGGTAGAATATACATAAGGGAAGGGGCACAATCACAAAGATTTCAAGGAACTGCTTGAATTGGCATACATGTGTACTTATGGGGCATATAACCGATCTCTGCATTAATACTAATTTGAGTATTGCATTTATCAGACTTCCACGCACTTACCTTAACCACCAAAAACTGAGCTGATCACTAATATTGAAAATTAAATAAATTTACTTAGTCCATGTTTTTGTAGGCAGTGACCAGTTCTCCCATGTGTTGCAATACTCATCACTGCTTATAATAACAAGGGCTTAAAGGGACACATGCAATTTTAAGCAGCTTTCTAATTTACTCCTAGTATAAATTGTTCTTTGTTCTTTTATAGCTGAATGTAAGCTATTCAGGTGATGAACCTTTAAATGGGCTGGCTCCTATGGTTATGTTCCTGCATTTTAGAATAAAGATAACAAGAGAACTAAGAAAAAAATTATAATAGAGCATGTAATTTTAAGCAATTTTCTAATTTACTCCTATTATAAATTTGTCTTCGTTCTCTTGCTATGTTTATTTGAAAAAGCAGGAATGTAAGCATAGGAGCCAAACCCATTTTTGGTTCAGCACCTGGGTAGCGCTTGCTGATTGGTGGTTAAATGTAGCCACCAATCAGCAAGCGCTATTCAGGTGATGAACCAAAAAAATTGCAGTCTCTTTCTGAATCATGAAATAATTTTGTTTTTGGTTTTGTGTTCCTTTAATGACGGCAGATGGAGCACACTGCTTCTACTTCAGAAGCAGGAAAAAAGTGCTGGTGAATGGGCTAGTGATGATATGCACCATTATACAGGGGGATGCTAACATATGAAATACAATAATCTAATTAGTACTGTACTATACAGTGTTATATGCCCACTTTGTGTCCCTTTAACATTCCAGACCCCTAGTAGATTTTTTTTTACCTTCTGCATATAATCCAAAATCTATTAATTTAGTGCTGAAAATGAGAGATCCTGGCACACAGTACGCGTTGTTTATTAAAGTAATATCTTATGTTATTTTACTGTGTACATTTGAAATCTTCTACAGCATCCAAAACAACACGTCTAGTTGATTACATTGACAATCACAAGAAATGTCAAATAAGGTCTTACAACGTAACACAATGTAATTTCACTCTGCTATTTTATACGTAAATATTTTTCAAAAACAGCAGTACTGTGTCACACACAAATATCAGCAGATTGAAGCCAGGTAGCACTGACCCTTCAAATTCACAAAAGCAAATGAGCATATGTGGATATCTTTAGCTGCTTCTTTCCCAGGCTTCATTCATGTGATTTGTTTTTTTATTCTTATTGCAGTATTGATCACTTTGCACAGCTGTACAGCCAGAAAGTTGGTATCAAAGCTGCTGTTCTGCTGAAGACACTCTGGGGGGATTTCTATCTGAATTCTAAAGCTAAGAAAATTATGAAAGGAGCTCAGGTAAATACACTGTAGGCTGAAAGTTTAGCCCATAATCCTCCTTTTCACTGGGCATCATTTCTTAGGCGTTGTTGATGATTTCTTGGCAAGTTGTTACAGCTGTCATTGGAAGCAAACTGTTTTGCATATGCATGGAATATACTTCTCATAGTACGTTACCTGGAATGTTACTTAAAGGGATAGTAAACACCAAAAATGTTATTGTTTAAAAAGATAGATAATCCATTTATTTACCATTCCCCAGTTTTGCATAACCAACACTGTTATATTAATATACTTTTTATACCTCTGTGATTACCTTGTATTTAAGCTTCTGCTGACTGCCTCCTTATCTCAGATCTTTTGACAGACTTGCATTTCAGGCAATTAGTTCTTACTCTTAACATTGTGCTCATGCACGTGAAGTTATTTATCTATATTAAACACATGAACTAACGCCCTTTAGCTGGGAAAAACTATCAAATGCATTCAGATAAGCGGTGGCCTTCAAGGGCTTAGAAATAAGCATATGAGCTTACCTAGGTTTAGCTTTCAACCAAGAATAACAAGCGAACAAAGCAAATATGATGATAAAAGTAAATGATAACGTTGTTTAAAATGTCATGCCCTATCTGAATCATGAAAGTTTAATTTGGACTTTACTATCCCTTTAATTTCTATTTAAGAGACTTTTACATATAAACTTTCTATCATTCATAGGAAAGATCACCATTTAAATATGCTTATTTTTGTTGGCCTCAAACACCTAATGTAAAAACATATGTATCAGTTTTACACTTTTTTAATAATGTTCATTGACTAATGGGTACAAATGATCGTTGTATTAGCCAATAAGCATGAAGTGCCTATATAGCCTGCAATAATGGATTGGCTGTACACAGCAGATACTGCTGTATTACTTTCACTTTAAGATTTAACAGCTTTTTCTCTTGATTGTTTTTGTGACAAATAATTAAAGGGACAATGTACCCAATTTTTTTTCTTTTGTAATTCAGAAAGAGCATGCAATTTTAAGCAACTTTCTAATTTACTCCTATTATCAATTTTTCTTTGTTCTCTTGCTATCATTATTAGAAAAAGAAGGCATCTAAGCTTTTTTTGGGTTTCAGTACTCTGGACAGCACTTTTTTATTGGTGGATGAATTTATCCACCAATCAGCAAGGACAACCCAGGTTGTTCACCAAAAATGGGCCGGCATCTAAACTTACATTCTTGCATTTCAAATAAAGATACCAAGAGAATGAAGAAAATTTGATAATAGGAGTAAATTAGAAAGTTGCTTAAAATTTCATGCTCAATCTGAATCACAAAATAAATTTTTTGGGTACAGTGTCCCTTTAACATTTAAATTGTGCTACTTTAAGTCAAAATTGAAATATTTAAGGGTGCATTTAAATTTCAAATAAAAACATTTTTACAATATACTTCCATTAGCAAAAATGCTTTTAGTAAAAGTTATGACTTTTTTCCAGCGGCATACGCACATATCCTGTGAGAGTCCGTGCACCATGCCTGCTCAGAGAGTCAGCAGTGGCTTGTTTGACACAAATTATGTCTTCACAGACACAATAAACACCACAGCCAGCTCTCTGTACTTAAATTCGGGTGCATAGGCCCTCGCAGCATATGTGCGTAAAAAACCTTAATAACTTTTACTAGAAACATTTTTACTAATTGAAGTATATTGCAAACGTTATTCTATTTAAAATTGAAATGCTCCCATCACATTCATTTCATTTTGACCTTTCTATCCCTTTAAGCTAGGCATTCCAATTTTTGCATCAAATTGGATTGTATATTATAATGCAGTTCTGTTTATTCACGAGGATAACATCTGATCACCCTTTGCACTGGTTACAAAAAAAGAGCTCTTATTAGATGTATTTCAAAGCAGCTGTTTTGTTGTTTTTTTTTTTGCTAGTGTGCTCTAGGCTATATTTATAATAGCCACAAGCCAAATTTACAGTGATTGATGACTCTTGTAAATGGCCTCTGTCACTGAACTGGTAAAAATAGCAAAACTAATGTTTTCCACCGAGATTTCTCATTTATGTGGCCCATGGTCCAAGTAGGGATTTTAAACAAGAGATCAGCTGAGAGCAAATAATGAACTAAGACTGTTCAGCTTACTGCATTTACACTGCTTGTCCCTTGAGTAGTCTTATGAAAAATGTCACTTTTAAAATGTCACATATTAGGATCAAGTCATGTAAATATATAGTGCAGGTGAGTCTCATTCATCATGTTTAATAAAATGTGTACAGTTATTAACACAGCTGAGGAATAAAAGCTTAACATTGTTATGTGGTTTCTCTAATTGCTGGTGTTTTAAAAAGGTAAATTATTCTTACCCTTGTTTGGGCTTTCTGATTGGTTAATACATTAATGTATATTTATAATGAGGTAGCTGGTTCCTTTTAGCTGGTTTCTTGTCAAGTCTTACTATTGAAGATATAATTAATTTGATCTTTTTTTTTTTTTAAATAAATATACAATTGTATTGTCCCTACAAGGAATTAAGCCTCAGTTTGGTAATGTTTATGTATTTCTACCTGATTGGATAAAATATTTTTTTTTTTAAGTGTGCCCTGTTTCTCTTGGCATATTTTAAAGAGACAATTGGCAATTTTGCTTGTTTGTTGTGTTTGAGAAGCAGTGTTTCAGTATGTATTAAAACAAACTGATGTATATGTGCTCATTAAAAGTAAACAATTAGTTGTTTTTTTGTCAGACTTGTCACTTTTAGATTCAGAGCTATGGGTATTGTTTTTAATATCTTGTGTGTAATGAATACCTAGGTATGCAACATGCATTTTCTCCAAGTTTCAATTTAAACATTGCTTTTCATTTGGTTTAAATAACTTGCCATGTTTATTTGATGCTATTTCTTGATCATTATAGAAAATGTGTGTGTGTAAAGTGGCTTTATTTTTAAGTAACGTTGGAGTGTGATTAAATTAATCACAAAACCGGTAATGACATTTTAAGGAACCATTAAAAAATATCATACAGCAAAAATTCCTCTATTGAAATTTGAAATGAACTTCAACGCATTTCAAATGTGCTTTTCCAGTCATGTTTGCTGACTGTCTTTCAGTTGTCTCAGGGTTGGTATGGGGTCCTTTGTCAGCTGTACAGGAGGTAAATGTCTGCTTGTAAGGGTAAGAACTTGTGAGCTAAATCTAAGTTTCCTTATGAAATGCAGTAACAGCACTGAGATGCTGCAGTTTACTAGGGACACAAGGAAGATGGCTCAGATGCGCTGGTTGAGAGATGCATTTGCAATATGAGGCACTGAGAGCACAATGTAGATGCAATTGAAAGCGGGAGCCTGAGAGTAGGTTGGTCTATGCAGCAGCAATGGGAGACACTAGGAATAGATGCTCTGAGAGGCAAGAATAATTGACTCATTATGAACAGTCGCTGTAAAGAGGGACACCAATAATATTCAGACACTACAATGATAGTAACCAGAACCAGTAGAAAATAAAAGGTTTGACAGTCTTTTTCAACACTGAGTCCTTTGTTTCTCTATCCTTTGATCAAGAATGCTTAAAATGCACAAGGGCTCACACTACAATTCTCCAAATAGTAGTTTGTTTATACACAGACACACCAAATAAATGCATTTAATTTCCCTTTAAGGAAATGATACTGCTTAGTACCCCTAGGGTAATCTTCTGATGCCTTTCTTAGCTTATGGTGTCAGGAAACGCTTATATTTAGCCACACACAACACTGTTACTAATATACTTTGCTTAAATTACCCACGTTGCCACAATTAACCTGTCCCCTTCACAGTAATACTTCACCCCATTTAATGTTACTGTCACATTGGTGGACAGGGACACTTCTCCCCACATGTACACTATAGGTTTTTATTTATTAATATAGGTAATTTAATTACAAACTGCACCAATACAGCATTATAAAGCAATACAATAAATAAATATGCATGTGTTGTTAGGATGCTGAGAGATATTTTCTCCAGAAGTTCCTGTAGTTACCTCTTTTTTAACACTGATGTATCATTTACATTTTTTGCAGAGCAAAGGAAAGAAACCTTTATTTGTGCATCTTATTATGGATAATCTGTGGAGTCTGTATGATGCAGTTATTAAAAGGTTTGTGAAAATCTCACCTTTAAGATGTCATCTGTGCTTTGTCTGTTGAGATACAAAAGAAAAAGATGTCTTTGTTAGAGTACCGTATTTGTTCAGTCTTTTTGTATTTCTTTCTTTTTTTTTCAGAGAGAAGGAGAAAATAGATAAAATAATTTCATCTCTGGGATTAAAAATCAGCCCTCGGGAATCCCGGCACTCTGACCCAAAGGTGCATGTGAATGCGATTTGCAGTCAGTGGCTTCCGATATCAAAAGCTGTTCTTTGTATCCTTTTTTCTCTTTGTTTCCTGCTTCTTTTCCCTTTTAGCTGTATAATGCAGTACAATTCACTGTCATATAATTAGTGTAAGAAATAAAGAGAGTGGGCTAGATTACAAGTGGAGCGCTAATTTACTAGTGACTGGTTATTGCTACCACAAGCTTGCGGTAGCAATTAGCGCTCCGAAAATTAACCAAAGGTCAGACCTCTGGTTAATTTTCAAGATATGCCGCAATTCCTCCCAAATTTAAGTGTAGTGTAGTTTTTTTATTTAAAAAATAAAAAAAAGTAGTATTTTTTTAAGATAAAAAAACAAACAAATACCCTGCACAAAGCAGTTATAAGGGGCTAATGTTGCCGGGAGGAACTGTGTGTTCTCTATAAATGTATATGCTTTTATACATATATATTTATGTGTTAATATGTGTATATAGACATATAAACACACAAATATATATGTATATATACCCCCTTTGCTGCGCGACTTAACCCTTTGCTGCGCTAGGTTCTCATGTCGTGTCTCACGGCATGAAAACAAGGCTCCTATTGGAGCCTATGGAAGCGCACTCTATTGAGTGCAAAGCTTCCATTCAAATACATTTCTCCAACATAGGTGTGTCCGGTCCACGGCGTCATCCTTACTTGTGGGATATTCTCTTCCCCAACAGGAAATGGCAAAGAGCCCAGCAAAGCTGGTCACATGATCCCTCCTAGGCTCCGCCTTCCCCAGTCATTCTCTTTGCCGTTGTACAGGCAACATCTCCACGGAGATGGCTTAGAGTTTTTTAGTGTTTAACTGTAGTTTTTATTATTCAATCAAGAGTTTGTTATTTTAAAATAGTGCTGGTATGTACTATTTACTCTGAAACAGAAAAGAGATGAAGATTTCTGTTTGTAAGAGGAAAATGATTTTAGCAACCGTTACTAAAATCGATGGCTGTTCCACACAGGACTGTTGAGAGGAATTAACTTCAGTTGGGGGAACAGTGAGCAGACTTTTGCTGCTTGAGGTATGACACATTCTAACAAGACGATGTAATGCTGGAAGCTGTCATTTTCCCTATGGGATCCGGTAAGCCATTTTATTACAGACAGTAAATAAGGGCTTCACAAGGGCTTTTTAAGACTGTAGACATTTTCTGGGCTAAATCGATTTATATATAAACATATTTTATACTCCATAGCCTTGAGGAATTATTTTAATCTTGGGAATTTTGTAAAATAACCGGCAGGCACTGTATTGGACACCTTATTCTCTAGGGGCTTTCCCTAATCATAGGCAGAGTCTCATTTTCGCGCCTGTATTGCGCACTTGTTTTTGAGAAGCATGACATGCAGATGCATGTGTGAGGAGCTCTGATACATAGAAAAGACTTTCTGAAGGCGTCATTTGGTATCGTATTCCCCTTTGGGCTTGGTTGGGTCTCAGCAAAGCAGATACCAGGGACTGTAAAGGGGTTAAATATAAAAACGGCTCCGGTTCCGTTATTTTAAGGGTTAAAGCTTCCAAATTTGGTGTGCAATACTTTTAAGGCTTTAAGACACTGTGGTGAAATTTTGGTGAATTTTGAACAATTCCTTCATACTTTTTCGCAATTGCAGTAATAAAGTGTGTTCAGTTTAAAATTTAAAGTGACAGTAACGGTTTTATTTTAAAACGTTTTTTGTACTTTGTTATCAAGTTTATGCCTGTTTAACATGTCTGAACTGCCAGATAGACTGTGTTCTGAATGTGGGGAAGCCAAGGTCCCTTCTCATTTAAATAGATGTGATTTATGTGACACAAAATTTAGAGAAAATGATGCCCAAGATGATTCCTCAAGTGAGGGGAGTAAGCATGGTACTGCATCATCCCCTCCTTCGTCTACACCAGTCTTGCCCACACAAGAGGCCCCTAGTACATCTAGCGCGCCAATACTCCTTACTATGCAACAATTAACGGCTGTAATGGATAATTCTATCAAAAACATTTTAGCCAAAATGCCCACTTATCAGCGAAAGCGCGACTGCTCTGTTTTAGAAAATACTGAAGAGCATGAGGACGCTGATGATATTGTTTCTGAAGGGCCCCTACACCAGTCTGAGGGGGCCAGGGAGGTTTTGTCTGAGGGAGAAATTTCAGATTCAGGGAAAATTTCTCAACAAGCTGAACCTGATGTGATTACATTTAAATTTAAGTTGGAACATCTCCGCGCTCTGCTTAAGGAGGTGTTATCCACTCTGGATGATTGTGAGAATTTGGTCATCCCAGAGAAACTATGTAAAATGGACAAGTTCCTAGAGGTCCCGGGGCCCCCCGAAGCTTTTCCTATACCCAAGCGGGTGGTGGACTTTGTAAATAAAGAATGGGAAAGGCCCGGTATACCTTTCGTCCCTCCCCCCATATTTAAAAAATTGTTTCCTATGGTCGACCCCAGAAAGGACTTATGGCAGACAGTTCCCAAGGTCGAGGGGGCGGTTTCTACTCTAAACAAACGCACCACTATACCCATAGAAGATAGTTGTGCTTTCAAAGATCCTATGGATAAAAAATTTGAAGGTTTGCTTAAAAAGATGTTTGTTCAGCAAGGTTACCTTCTACAACCAATTTCATGCATTGTCCCTGTCACTACAGCCGCGTGTTTCTGGTTCGATGAGCTAGAAAAGGCGATCACTAGTAATTCTCCTTCTTATGAGGAGATTATGGACAGAATCCGTGCTCTTAAATTGGCTAATTCTTTCACCCTAGACGCCACTTTGCAATTGGCTAGGTTAGCGGCGAAAAATTCTGGGTTTGCTATTGTGGCGCGCAGAGCGCTTTGGTTAAAATCTTGGTCAGCGGATGCGTCTTCCAAGAACAAATTGCTTTACATTCCTTTCAAGGGGAAAACGCTGTTTGGCCCTGACTTGAAAGAGATTATCTCTGATATCACTGGGGGCAAGGGCCACGCCCTTCCTCAGGATAGGTCTTTCAAGGCCAAAAATAAACCTAATTTTCGTCCCTTTCGTAGAAACGGACCAGCCCCAAGTGCTACGTCCTCTAAGCAAGAGGGTAATACTTCTCAAGCCAAGCCAGCCTGGAGACCAATGCAAGGCTGGAACAAGGGAAAGCAGGCCAAGAAACCTGCCACTGCTACCAAGACAGCATGAGATGTTGGCCCCCGATCCGGGACCGGATCTGGTGGGGGGCAGACTCTCTCTCTTCGCTCAGGCTTGGGCAAGAGATGTTCTGGATCCTTGGGCGCTAGAAATAGTCTCCCAAGGTTATCTTCTGGAATTCAAAGGGCTTCCCCCAAGGGGGAGGTTCCACAGGTCTCAATTGTCTTCAGACCACATAAAAAAACAGGCATTCTTACATTGTGTAGAAGACCTGTTAAAAATGGGAGTGATTCATCCTGTTCCATTAGGAGAACAAGGGATGGGGTTCTACTCCAATCTGTTCGTAGTTCCCAAAAAAGAGGGAACGTTCAGACCAATCTTAGATCTCAAGATCCTAAACAAGTTTCTCAAGGTTCCATCGTTCAAAATGGAAACCATTCGAACAATTCTTCCTTCCATCCAGGAAGGTCAATTCATGACCACGGTGGATTTAAAGGATGCGTATCTACATATTCCTATCCACAAGGAACATCATCGGTTCCTAAGGTTCGCATTCCTGGACAAGCATTACCAGTTCGTGGCACTTCCGTTCGGATTAGCCACTGCTCCAAGGATTTTCACAAAGGTACTAGGGTCCCTTCTAGCGGTGCTAAGACCAAGGGGCATTGCAGTAGTACCTTACTTGGACGACATTCTGATTCAAGCGTCGTCCCTTCCTCTAGCAAAGGCTCACACGGACATTGTCCTGGCCTTTCTCAGATCTCACGGATGGAAAGTGAACGTAGAAAAGAGTTCTCTATCTCCGTCAACGAGGGTTCCCTTCTTGGGAACAATAATAGACTCCTTAGAAATGAGGATTTTTCTGACAGAGGCCAGAAAAACAAAACTTCTAAACTCTTGTCAAATACTTCATTCCGTTCCTCTTCCTTCCATAGCGCAGTGCATGGAAGTAATAGGTTTGATGGTAGCGGCAATGGACATAGTTCCTTTTGCGCGCATTCATCTAAGACCATTACAACTGTGCATGCTCAGTCAGTGGAATGGGGACTATACAGACTTGTCTCCGACGATACAAGTAAATCAGAGGACCAGAGATTCACTCCGTTGGTGGCTGTCCCTGGACAACCTGTCACAGGGGATGAGCTTCCGCAGACCAGAGTGGGTCATTGTCACGACCGACGCCAGTCTGATGGGCTGGGGCACGGTCTGGGGACCCCTGAAAGCTCAGGGTCTTTGGTCTCGGGAAGAATCTCTTCTACCGATAAATATTCTGGAACTGAGAGCGATACTCAATGCTCTCAAGGCTTGGCCTCAGCTAGCAAAGGCCAAGTTCATACGGTTTCAATCAGACAACATGACGACTGTTGCGTACATCAACCATCAGGGGGGAACAAGGAGTTCCCTGGCGATGGAAGAAGTGACCAAAATCATTCAATGGGCGGAGACTCACTCCTGCCACTTGTCTGCAATCCACATCCCAGGAGTGGAAAATTGGGAAGCGGATTTTCTGAGTCGTCAGACATTACATCCGGGGGAGTGGGAACTCCATCCGGAAATCTTTGCCCACATTACTCAACTGTGGGGCATTCCAGACATGGATCTGATGGCCTCTCGTCAGAACTTCAAGGTTCCTTGCTACGGGTCCAGATCCAGGGATCCCAAGGCGACTCTAGTAGATGCACTAGTAGCACCTTGGACCTTCAAACTAGCTTATGTATTCCCGCCGTTTCCTCTCATCCCCAGGCTGGTAGCCAGGATCAATCAGGAGAGGGCATCGGTGATCTTGATAGCTCCTGCGTGGCCACGCAGGATTTGGTATGCAGACCTGGTGAATATGTCATCGGCTCCACCATGGAAGCTACCTTTGAGACGAGACCTTCTTGTTCAAGGTCCGTTCGAACATCCGAATCTGGTCTCACTCCAACTGACTGCTTGGAGATTGAACGCTTGATCTTATCAAAGCGAGGGTTCTCAGATTCTGTTATTGATACTCTTGTTCAGGCCAGAAAGCCTGTAACTAGAAAAATTTACCACAAAATATGGAAAAAATATATCTGTTGGTGTGAATCTAAAGGATTCCCTTGGGACAAGGTAAAAATTCCTAAGATTCTATCCTTTCTTCAAGAAGGATTGGAGAAAGGATTATCTGCAAGTTCCTTGAAGGGACAGATTTCTGCCTTGTCTGTGTTACTTCACAAAAAGCTGGCAGCTGTGCCAGATGTTCAAGCCTTTGTTCAGGCTCTGGTTAGAATCAAGCCTGTTTACAAACCTTTGACTCCTCCCTGGAGTCTCAATTTAGTTCTTTCAGTTCTTCAGGGGGTTCCGTTTGAACCCTTACATTCCGTTGATATTAAGTTATTATCTTGGAAAGTTTTGTTTTTGGTTGCAATTTCTTCTGCTAGAAGAGTTTCAGAATTATCTGCTCTGCAGTGTTCTCCTCCTTATCTGGTGTTCCATGCAGATAAGGTGGTTTTACGTACTAAACCTGGTTTTCTTCCGAAAGTTGTTTCTAACAAAGGATTTTAGACAAACATCTTCCTTGTTTGTTGTTTATTCTGGTAAAAGGAGAGGTCAAAAAGCAACTTCTACCTCTCTCTCTTTTTGGATTAAAAGCATCATCAGATTGGCTTATGAGACTGCCGGACGGCAGCCTCCTGAAAGAATCACAGCTCATTCCACTAGGGCTGTGGCTTCCACATGGGCCTTCAAGAACGAGGCTTCTGTTGATCAGATATGTAAGGCAGCGACTTGGTCTTCACTGCACACTTTTACCACATTTTACAAGTTTGATACTTTTGCTTCTTCTGAGGCTATTTTTGGGAGAAAGGTTTTGCAAGCCATGGTGCCTTCCATTTAGGTGACCTGATTTGCTCCCTCCCTTCATCCGTGTCCTAAAGCTTTGGTATTGGTTCCCACAAGTAAGGATGACGCCGTGGACCGGACACACCGATGTTGGAGAAAACAGAATTTATGTTTACCTGATAAATTACTTTCTCCAACGGTGTGTCCGGTCCACGGCCCGCCCTGGTTTTTTTTTTTTTTTTTTTTTTTTTAATAAAAGCAGTTTTATTGAAAAAGAAAAGGGTATGATACAATTTGTTCAATGCCAAAATTACAAGTATATGTCTTTTCCATAATACATCTTATGTGCTCTTAATATACTGCTATTTAACATGAATATATCCGAACATGAAAACTAATGTAACTTATACAAATTATACGAACTAGAATATTGATTTCAAATGACATGCTTACAATAATTGGATGTGCAGCAGTATAGACCCTATGGTTTTAGCAGATGAGAATGTGACTTCCTGAGGTGAAATGTTGTTTTTAAACACTAAGTCATCCCTAATTGAGTGGGTGTATGGTCTTTGGTCTTTATGTGTTCTTCCCATAGTACCTTCATTTGGGTATAAGTATCTAATCTCTTATTGACTAAGTAAGTGTATTCTTCGAGGTCTAGAATTTGTTTAAATGAGTGTAGCCATTGTGCTATACTAGGTATATTTCTGCTCTTCCAATTCTTGGCCACCCATTGTTTTATGCAATTACTTCCTATGAAGATTAGATTCCTCTTATCCTTTGGGGTCTTATGTGGGATAATATTGAATAACCAGATTCGTGGATCCGGGGTTAAAGCGATTCCCACCATCCCTGACATCTCTTTTGCTATGTCTTCCCATACTTTTGCAATTGGGGGACATGTCCACCAGATATGTGACATTGTCCCTGGGTGTTCCCCACATCTCCAGCAGAGTTCACTACACGAAGGAAATAACTTGCTTATTCTAACAGGTGTGAGATACCACCTCTGGATTATTTTGAGGTTCAGTTCGATTAGTTTGCTAGAGGCGGATACCTTAGTTACTGTTGAGAAAATTTGTTGTCTGTCTCTGTGTGTAAATTCTGTTGCTAATTCTTTCTCCCAGCTATCAATGTAGTGAGGAATACTGCATGATGCTTGCAATGTGGAGTATGTAAGGGACAGGGTTCTTTTAATGGGAGTGGTTGAGTTGCACAATACCTCAAAGGGGGTTAAGGAGCGTAATAAGTTGTTCCTCTCTTTATGTTTGTAAAGGTATGAATGACATTGTCTTAGGAAATACCAGTTATGAAATATGAGGAGCCCCTCCTCTATCAGTTCTTCACTTGTTCTCAAATGTTGTTCGTTCCCTAAGTGTAACATCATGATGGGTCTCGGATTTTGTGACCTGTTGTGCAACTGTATTAAACCTATTCCTGGCTCAAAGTCTATATTATCTAAAAGAGGAGTTAGTGGGGAGGCCCTGGATGATATGTGTGGATATTCTACTAGTATCCTGTCCCATACTTTAATAGTTTCCAAGATAGGTGCGTTTTGACTGATTTTATTTGACAGTGTTGTGCGTCTCTGCCAGCACAATGTGCTTAGGTGTCTTTGCTCTGTGAGGTCATGCTCTAATCTTACCCACGCTTTGTATTCATAATTCGTGGACCAGTCTACTACTCTTTGCAGAAAGACTGCTTGTCTATATTTTTTAAGATTAGGAACCCCCAACCCCCCTTCTTTAATACGAACACACATTAATTTTCTGTTTATCCTTGCTTTTTTTTTATCCCAAATGAAGTCAAACATGTTGTTCTGCAGATTAGTCAAAAAGTTTAGGGGTAAGGGGATAGGTAGGGTCTGTAAAAGATATAGAATACGGGGTAGGACATTCATTTTTATAGTATTGATTCTGCCTAACCATGTGATATGTTGGGAACGCCACGATGACATGTCAGCTATCAGTGACTTCTGTAGGGTTTTATAATTAAGCTCAAACATCTCCTGAACGGATGGCGCTAGCATAATCCCCAAATATTTTAGACTGTTTTTTTGTATACGAAATGTGCAAATATCTTGTGTTTGTTTAACTAGGGCCTTATCACATTGTAATGGGAGTAGCTCTGATTTGTTTTTATTAATTAGGAAATTAGAAGCCACATGGAATTTGTCAAATTCTTCTAACAATCTGGGAACCGATTCTAAGGGGGATGTTAAAAAGAACAAGATATCGTCTGCATACAATAAGGCCTTATGCTCTGTCTCTGCTATGTGGAGGCCTCTTATCCTATTGTTTGATCTTATTTTAGTCGCTAGGGTCTCCACTACGCATGCGAACAACAGGGGTGACAGCGGGCAACCCTGTCTGGTCCCATTTGATATATGAAAGGCCCTAGAGAAGATCCCATTCACTCTGACCTTGGCCGTGGGAAGCGTGTATAGAGCCATGATTTTTGAAATAAATGTTTCGCATATCCCAAATTTCCCTAGAATCCTGCGTAAGAAAAGCCAACTGACACGGTCGAAGGCTTTCTCCGCGTCAGTGGAGATCACTGCCGTTTGTATTTTCTTGTTTTGCAAATAGTTGATGAGATGTATAGCCCTGACTGTATTATCTTTTGCTTCGCGTGCTTGAATAAAGCCCACTTGATCACTACTGATGATGGATGGTAAAATCATGCCTAGTCTGTTTGCAAGAATCTTTGAGTATATTTTTAGGTCTGAATTCAATAACGAAATTGGCCGGAAGTTCTCAGGTCTATCTGGGGGTTTACCTGGTTTTGGGAGCACTGTTATATAAGCCTCTAGGTTATGTGTCGTGAATGGTGACTTCTCTGTAATGTCATTAAAAAGTGTCAACATATGGGGGATCAATGTGTTTTTGAATTTTTTGAAATAACCATTGGAGAAGCCATCCGGTCCCGGCGCTTTGTTTGCTGGTAGTTGGGCTATTACGTCTTTTATCTCTTTGTGTGTTATCGGGGCTTTCAAAGTGTTGTTTTGATCTATTGTTAGTTGGGGCAAAGTTACATCACTCAAGTATTCCTGAATATACCCATTTTGATCTATGGGGTTTTCTATTTCACCCTTCAGATTGTACAATTGTTCGTAATACGCCCTAAAGGATTCTGCTATTTGGTCTGAGGTGTGTACTTCCTTATTTTGTCTATTACGAAGAGTGAGAATGTAGTTCCTATTTATTTTGCGTTTTAATTTCCTTGCTAGGATTGGGCCACATTTGTTGTCTCCCTCAAAGTACTTCTGTCTCAATTTAAAGGCACTAATTTTGCATTCTTTTCCCAACATGGAGTTGATCGAAGTCCTACAGTCAGCTATTTTCTGTTGAGTTATAGGGTCTGTGGGAGTCACTTCCCTTTGTTTCTCTAGTGTCTCCAGTAAAAGTAGTGCATCATTTAGTGTTCTGCTGGCTTGTTTGGCCTGGTATGATTGTATGCTGATTATTTCTCCCCTTAACACTGATTTATGTGCTTCCCATATGGATCTAATATCTAGTGTGGGGTTTGTGTTCGTGTTGATGTCAAAGTATTCTTCTAATAACTTTTCTAATTTCTGGAAATAGACCGGGTCCTCTAGTAGGCTCTCGTCCAGTCTCCATGTGTATTGTTTGCAGGGGATGTGTGGCCAATTTAGATCGCAACTGACTATTGAATGGTCAGACCATGAATTCGGAAGGATCTTCAGTCGTGTTACCCTGGAAAGGTTTGTGACATCTACCATGAAGTAGTCAATACGTGAGTGTCTATGGTGGGGATTAGAATAGAAGGTATACTCTATCCTGTCAGGGTATGTCACTCTCCAGGCGTCATGTAAGGCAAGGTCTCTCAAGTGTGACTTAACCATGTTGATCACTCGATGTGGTGTGGAGGAGGAGTGATTGGAGTTATCTAAAGTAGGGTTCAGGGTTAGGTTAAAGTCCCCTCCCATTATCACTGCTCCCCTAGCTATCTCTAAGAGTAAGTTAGAGAGTCTTTTGAAGAATATATCTTGCTTTATATTAGGGGCATAAACATTCACTAGGGTGACCATTGAGTTATACAATTTACCAATTAGAATTAGGTACCGCGCCTGATTTATCTGCATGTTTTTTAATTAGGGTAAAAGGGATACCTCTCTTATGAGGATACCTACTCCGTTTGTTTTAATGGAATTTGATGCATAATATGAGTTCCCAAATTTAAACGCAAAAGTTTTAGGTTCTCTCCCCTTGAGAAAATGTGTCTCCTGTAAATATATCACGTCACCTTTCTTCTGTTTAAGATCCCTTAATGCTATGTTCCTCTTGTATTGGCTATTAAGTCCCTTGGCATTAGCTGTGAGAAGATGAATGCTATTCACTGTGTTTGCCATCTTAGATAATAGTTATCTCTCCCTCCCAGACTAGGATTATTGTTTTAGGTATACTAAGTTGAATCGCCTTAGTGTGGGGTGAGTCATTTCTGTGCAATATTGCCATACTAATATACTGTGCGGCTTCTGGGCCGGGTCTATTTTTGGTCCTAAAATCAGTGCCTATGTGTGTGCATCTCCAGCAAGTCACCATGTCAAATCTAGAGTGGTCATTTGAATTAAGTTGAAAACATAAACGATTACATAAACATAAAAGAAAAACAATAACAATAAACAAAAACAATAACAAATAACATTGCTCTTTGGAAGGAACTATCCTTCCGAGCCTAAACAACGTTAGGGAGTGTGTCCAGAGTTGCTCCCTTGTTGACATATTATCATCATTTTTTACTTTTCTTGAGGGGTTAGTGCAAACATACATTTGGAAATAACTTGACAATATAACAGTGTGGGCTATTGCCCTAAGTAAACTTCATACTAGGATCCCTGCAAATAAAAGTCCCGAACCTAGTTCATGTTTGTGCTCCAACATTTTTTATTCTTTAGACAGTCTGAGTCCAACTGGAGCAAAATTTGAAAGGTGATAAGTATGATTCTGGTTTTATAGCATTTAACGAAATCTTACTGAATAGCAAAAGTTCCTATCTCATAAAAATAAACAAAGTAAACAGGAAAGATCTCACCCAGTGCTGGAGTCGTGTCTGTCTGATGTTAAATCAGGTCTCTGCTTCAGTTTCGGGCACGGCTTCACTACCCGACTCTTTCGTCTTCTGTCTTTTGGACGTAACTTTTGTCCATTTCTGAATGGATTCCTGCACGTTTTGACTGTGTTTGATGTTTCTTCTGTCCTCCAATCTCACATCAGATGGATGTGGTTGACGAAAAGCCAGATTCAATTCTTCTGTCAAGGAGGGTAAATCTTGTTCCGATTTGTAGGTGATTGTGCGCCCTTCGTGTGACACAATTAGGCTAAAGGGGAAGCCCCATCTGTATTTTATTCGGTGTTCCTGTAGTACTTTAGTTATGTATCTAACCTCTTTTCTTCTTTGTATTGTGGCGGGACTAAGATCTAGGTAGATCTGAATGTTGTGGTCGACATATTGTATGGTGGGAGTAGAGCGTGCTGCTTGCCAAATTTTTTCTTTCTCTGTGTAGCGTAGGAACCGAATGATTATGTCCCTAGGCGGTGCATTTGGAGGGGGTGGAGGTCTTAGGGCTCTGTGTGCTCTGTCCAGTTCAATGTCAGGTATAGCCTGATCCTTAGCTATGAATTTAAATAGTCCTTGAAGATAGTTATGTATGTCTGGTTGTGCTATTGATTCGGGTATACCCCTTATCCTCAGATTATTGCGTCGCCCTCTGTTATCTAAGTCCTCAATTTTGTCTTGTAGAGATTCCAGCTGGGCTTGATGTACATTAGCCTGTGTTGTTACTTCATCGAATAAGGTGTTCATGGTCTCTTGTGTCTCTTCTACGCATTCAATCCTCTGCCCCATCTCGTTTAAATTTCTTTTCATGTTTGCTATATCTGTGGTTATGAGAGCTTTGAGGGCATCAAAATCCGCCTTAGTGGGTAGATTAGCTAAGTCAGCTTTTATCTGGGATGCGCAGGCTTCAGAAATAGCCATGGATAGAGCATTTGGGGCATCTAAACTTATTGAGCCTTGGGATGGAGTTTCTGCTTCAGATTGAGAATTTGCAGCGCTCTGAAAAAAGGTGCACACTGAAGCAGGTAGTTGGTTTTGGCTTTTAGGTGCCTTTGTCTCCCTTGGTTCTTAGCTTTGGAAGTCATCTCTGCAGTACTGTTAGACCAGAGCAAAGTATAGGGCTATAATGGCAGCGTGTTTTGGTATAGGGTTTTTGTGCTTTTAGTGCCTTTTGCCTCCACACCCTGTTAGTTAACTGATATGTCCTCCAAACTAATGATCTTCCCGCCAGGGCCGTTATAGCAATAAAAAACTGCCCTTTATTTTCTTAACTCCATGCGTGCGTTTTATTTCCTTGTCTTTAGCATATATAGTTCAGCATTTTAATAATATGTAGAGTAGGTACCTCTGGGTTTATGTTCGCACGCTATAGCCATCTGCCTGGATTCAAGTTTATCCTTTCTCATATGTGTCCCGGTTCACCTGCGGTCTAGGCCCTAATGGCGTCATACAAAATTTACATCTCCTCTCTGTTTGCGGTTAGAGCCGTATAAAGGAGCGTCTGACTTAGCGACTGTAGTGAGCCACCTAATAACGCTTCAGCCTCTTTTGTAGGCTATTATGTTAGAAAGTCGGGTCTTACCCCTGATATGGTCCCCGAGGCCATATGTCCCAGCCGGTATCTTGCGATAGCTCTGTTGCGGTTCCCGCTCTGATTTTCACATTGTCCGGTGTCTGGGAGATGTGTATGGGATTAGCACCTCTTGACTGTATTGGGGATCCAAAATTTTTAAATAATACCCTCTATTATGGGCTATCAGGAGCAACTCTGGTGCCGGAGCTTCACACAGCAGCGGCCATTCACCCCGGCCCGCCCTGGTTTTTTAATCAGGTCTGATAATTTATTTTCTTTAACTACAGTCACCACGGTATCATATGATTTCTCCTATGCAAATATTCCTCCTTTACGTCGGTCGAATGACTGGGGAAGGCGGAGCCTAGGAGGGATCATGTGACCAGCTTTGCTGGGCTCTTTGCCATTTCCTGTTGGGGAAGAGAATATCCCACAAGTAAGGATGACGCCGTGGACCGGACACACCGTTGGAGAAAGTAATTTATCAGGTAAACATAAATTCTGTTTTGCGTGCTCTGGAATTACGAGTGGAGCGCAAATATTGCGCTCGCGAAAACGCAATTTTGCACTCCACTCGTAATCTGGCCCAGTATGTCTCCCTGCAATCATAAAGTCTTATATTGTGCTGTGAATGCAATATTTCTAGGCTAATTTTCCAGCAATTTAGGAAGGTACAAATTTGCTTAAAGGGACATGAAGCCAAACATTTTTCTGTCATGCTTCAGAGAGAACATTTTTAACCCCTTAGTGACCAGAGCACTTTTCCATTTTCTGTCCGTTTGGGACCAAGGCTATTTTTTACATTTTTTGCGGTGTTTGTGTTTAGCTGTAATTTTCTTCTTACTCATTTACTGTACCCACACATATTATATACCGTTTTTCTCGCCATTAAATGGACTTTCTAAAGATACCATTATTTTCATCATATCTTATCATTTACTATAAAAAAAATGATAAAATATGAGGAAAAATGGAAAAAAACACACTTTTTCTAACTTTGACCCCCAAAATCTGTTACATATCTAAAACCACCAAAAAACACCCATGCTAAATAGTTTCTAAATTTTGTCCTGAGTTTAGAAATACCCAATGTTTACATGTTCTTTGCTTTTTTTGCAAGTTATAGGGCCATAAATACAAGTAGCACTTTGCTATTTCCAAACCATTTTTTTCCAAAATTAGCGCTAGTTACATTAGAACACTGATATCTTTCAGGAATCCCTGAATATCCCTTGACATGTATATATTTTTTTTTTGTAGACATCCCAAAGTATTGATCTAGGCCAATTTTGGTATATTTCATACCACCATTTCACCGCCAAATGCGATCAAATACAAAAAATTGTTCACTTTTTCACAAATTTTTTCACAAACTTTAGGTTTCTCACTGAAATCATTTACAAACAGCTTGTGCAATTATGGCATAAATGGTTGTAAATTCTTCTCTGGGATCCCCTTTGTTCAGAAATAGCACACATATATGGCTTTGGCGTTGCTTTTTGGTAATTAGAAGGCCGCTAAATGCCACTGCGCACCACAAGTGTATCATGCCCAGCAGTTAAGGGGTTAATTAGGGAGCTTTTAGGGAGCTTGTAGGGTTAATTTTAGCTTTAGTGTAGTGTAGTAGACAACCCCAAGTATTGATCTAGGCACATTTTGGTATATTTCATGCCACCATTTCACCGCCAAATGCGATCAAATTAAAAAAAACGTAAAATTTTTCACAATTTTAGGTTTCTCACTGAAATCATTTACAAACAGCTTGTGCAATTATGGCACAAATGGTTGTAAATGCTTGTCTGGGATCCCCTTTGTTCAGAAATAGCAGACATATATGACTTTGGCGTTGCTTTCTGGTAATTAGAAGGCCACTAAATCCTGTTGCGCCTCACACGTGTATTATGGCTAGCAGTGAAAGGGTTAATTAGGGAGTTTGTAGTGAGCTTGCAGGGTTAATTTTAGCTTTAGTGTAGAGATCAGCCTCCCATCTGACACATCCCACCCCCTGATCCCTCCCAAACAGCTCCCTTCCCTCCCCCACCCCACAATTGTCCCCGCCATCTTAAGTACTGGCAGAAAGTCTGCCAGTACTAAAATAAAAGGGTTTTTAAAAAAAAAATGAATTTTTTTTTAGCATATTTACATATGCTACTGTGTAGGATCCCCCCCTTAGCCCCCAACCTCCCTGATCCCCCCCAAAACCGCTCTCTAACCCTCCCTCTGCCTTATTGGGGGCCATCTTGGGTACTGGCAGCTGTCTGCCAGTACCCAGTTTTACAATAAAAAATGATTTTTTTTGGTTTTTTTTGTTTTTTTTCTGTAGTGTAGCTTCCCCCCCCCCCCCCACAGACAACCCCCCACCACCTTGCTGATTGTTTAAAATTTTATTTTGTTATATATTTTTTATTTCCCATTTTCTGCAGTGTAGCGGTTCCCATCCGCTCCCTCCCCGTGCACGCGCCCGCCCCCACCCTCCCGTGCGCGCCCCCAGCCACCCCCGCCCACGATCCCGCCCCCCCTTCACATCCACATGGCCATCGATGGCCGCCACCACGCCTCCCGGTCCGGCTCCCACCCACCAACGCAGGTAGCCACCGATCTCCGGTGCAGAGAGGGCCACAGAGTGGCTCTCTCTGCACCGGATGACTTAAAAAGGTTATTGCAGGATGCCTCCATATCGAGGCATCACTGCAATAACCGGAAAGCAGCTGGAAGCGAGCAGGATCGCTTCCAGCTGCTTTCCACACTGAGGACGTGCAGGGTACGTTCTCAGGCATTAACTGCCTTTTTTCTGAGGACGTACCCTGCACGTCCTCAGTCGTTAAGGGGTTAAACAACTTTCCAATTTTTTTTTATCAGATTTTCTTTGTTTTCTTGTTATCCTTTATTGAAAGGCAGGAAAGCACGTTCAGAAGTGTGCATTAGCAGGAGCACTAAATGGCAGCACTATTTCCTGTCACATAGTGCTCCAGACATGTGCACACTACCTATCTAGCTATCTCTTCAGCAAAGAATAACTAGAGAATGGTGATTGTAGAAGCAAAATTGTATTCTCTATCTGAATCATGAAACACATTTTTTTGGTTTCATGTCCCTTTAAACTTTTTTCTTTCATGGTTCAGATAGAAAATGCAATTTTAAATTACTTTGCATTTTACTTTTATTATAACATTTTCTTTGTTCCAAGGTGTCATTTGTTGAAAAGCAGGGAAATTGGTTTAGGGATGTGTACATGTTTGCAGCAGTTTTGAAAGAATGTTATACATAAGCGAGAGCACTTGATGGCAGCACTTATTTTATTTTTTTGCATTTAGTGCTCCAGACGTGCACACTACCGATCTAGGTATCTCTTTAACAAAGAAAACCATGAGAACAAAGCAATTTTGATAATAAAAGTAAATTGGAAGCTTTTTTAAAAATTTATGCTCTGTCTGAATAATTTGTTTCATGTCCCTTTAAGCAGTATCTACAAGAGCTCCCCCCTTGCGTACCCTGATATGATTTCCATTAAACCTTTAGTTGAATTGATATTAAGTTAATATTTTATTTATGCATAGTATGTTTCAGCAGTTAGGCACTGCTTTAAAAAGATCTGCATACAAAATACATTTAAAAGCTGTTAGAACAGTACATTTGTTACCATATTTTGCAGCTAACACTTTAAACTGTTCTCCAATAGGCACTCTAGCTACAGAAAAAGTGCCGCACGGCTAGAGCGTCGACTGGAATACAGTTTAAGCTCACAAAAAAAAAAGAGTTTTGAAGTGGGCGGTCGGAGCGTGGGGTGTTAGAATGGCACGGCTAGATGGAAAAGTAATATGTAGCACATCTTCATTATCAGTAATCGATTAAAGTCTCTAAAATATTTCTTAGATTGCGGACCTTTTTTTATAATGTGTAAACTTTACAGTCACTTTAAATTCAACAAGTGAGTATCTGCAGATAGCAGCTATTTGTTCTGTATTTGGCACTTGTACATTTCAACAAGGTTCTTCAAACTCCCCCCCCCCAAGACCCAGTAACATATTACATACTTCCGCGACCCTATTTTTATGCTTAGTTTGAACATTTCTAAATTAATATACAATAGAATAGCTGCAATTTTTGACAAGTTGACTACAATGTGTGTATACTTTATTCCTGATTGTAGTCAAACTTGAAAGTGTTGTAAAAGATAATATACACTCTCTCATGCAACACACTCATATAACACACACCACACACACTCTCATAACACACCACACACACACTTCTACAACACAAATACAACACACACACTCTCTTACAACACACACACAAGTGGTGGCCCAGTAAGCATTGTGTTGCGACACCGTAATGGGTCCCCACCTGTGGTTTGAAGAACCCTGCATTACAAGACCTCAGTTTTGACAGTTAACCTGAATTTCCCCAAATCCTGATTGGTGGTCTATTTGATCTAGGTTCTGCTGTTCTAGCTATTGGGATTGCCATTTGCTGCTTAATAAGCTGCATAAAGAGCTCTCACTAAATAATAATGATGGGAGTAAGAGCAAGTTTCTGAAATGGAGCCACTGTGGGAAATTTGTTCTTGCTTGGGTTTTTCATAGCAACTCCAGATAACGGTCTTGCTTATTAAAATATGAGCCAAGTACCAACAAATAATTCACACTGAAAAAAACAACCTTGCACAGATATTGCGCTCAACACAGGACAATGGGATTGCCATACACTAAGGCTGATGTGATAGAAAAGTGTAAAAATCTTGCAAAAATCTGCTTGAAATATGTTTTCTAATGGTTTGGAAAACGGTATCAGTACACAGTGCTGGACAGGCTAAAAGAGCGTAAAGCAGAAGGTTACAATGCACACAAATGCATTTCACTATTGAAAAGAAGCAATATTTTGGTTAATGTATCGGGTAAAGTTAGGACTCAGTGAAACTTTTACTGTGTACAGAACATAAGTACATATGTCCCAAGGAACTGCATACAAGCATTATGCCTACTCATAGGGCCTGCAGTCCATATATTTCTCAATGGTGATGAAAAGTCATTTCACAGTGTTAGAATGCTGGCATATGTAAGTATAATCTGAACACAATGCATACATAAGATGCATTTCTGTGCATTTTATTTTTAAGATTTATGTCCCTTTAAAGTAGTGCATATCTACTAGGAAAAGCACATGGGTTTTATACTGAAATATCTCACAAAAAAACTAACAAGACACTTCTGTTGGTTTAGAATATACACCCAGTAACTTTTTTATTATATTCTGTCTCCCTACTAAAATGTAAAGCATTTGAAAAAGAATAACTAATGATCAGAAACCAGAAAAGCATTTACAAATTTCTCTTCTGTATGTTATAATTTTCTCATATGTTCTGGATCGATCACTTTTAAAAAATAAATAAAATAAATTAAGAGAATTCCAATATTTGGAGCAGGGAAGACTTAATAAATGCTTTTAACTTTATTGCAGTGATCTTTTATGTATGTATATATTGCTTAAAGACAGCAAGCAATATCATGCCAGATACAATTGAGCACATTATTTGATTTGGAATACGTTCATAAAGCAATCTTGGCTGTGGCACCTGCTAGCAAAAGTTATACGTTTTTCTTTTTACATTTGGCACTAGACATTTTCCGCACTTCTCTACTACATGAATTATGGAAGTCTGTGTTAACAGCTGGTGGTGTTAAAGTATAAAGTCATTGCCACTAAATCCTAATACTGTGCCAGTCTTCGGTCTGGATAGAGCTGCATATTCTGGCAGACCCTTTCTATAATTAAAATACTTTTTTTTTTTTTTATAGCAATCTTTTCATTTTGCCAGACAGATTCATCTGTCACGACACATTTGAGAACCTATAACATTTTCTCTAAACAGGCATTACACAGTCTGAAGATGAAGAGAGTGCTTTGAAACCAGGCCATTAACCTTCTTGACCTCTTGCAGGTAGTGCCCTTCTGGGGCTTAGAGTATTATTCCTTAACCAGATCTTTAAGCAATGGTATGTAGAAAGCTCCCGAGTCCCTTGGATGTCTCTGCGGAAAGAGTGGAAAGGCTTCTGTGTGTTGGTGCCAGAAAGTTTGATTCTCTGCACCACAAACTCAGCCAGCTGAAAAAAGGTTAGTATAGTTTTTTCATTTACTGTGCTAACATTAGTGGCTGACAAAAATATATAACTTAAAGATGCTTAATAGTTTTGGGAATAGATTTTGGACTAGATTTAATGACTCATTGGCTAAGCACCATCAACTTGCCATCATTTCAGTTCAATTAAAAATGACTAATGTCCAACACCACTTTCCCTGATATTTGTATAGCGTATCTTGGTAATCTATGGAGTCTGTATGGTGAAATTATTAAAAAGTCTGAGGTTAGATTGTCTTCTATGTTTTTGGGATGTTTCAAACAAATGTTACAATAACACATTTTTCAGTATTGCAGATTATTTTTAAAACCATATTTGATGCTTTCTCTAAAATCCTGTCTATCTTTCTTGTAGTAATGTTCATTTCACACTGTACGACATGGTTCTTATGGGCTTGCCATGTCTTTTGTCACTAAAGTGTTACTAAAGAATAGGTATTGAACAAAAGCTTATAGGTAGTCGGTTAATAATTCAACTATTTCCTGTGACCATTAACCTTCACATTAGCTTCTTACTTGTCAAGAGACAAAATGTTGATTTCAATACCGTACCAGAGATTGAATTATTGTTTCCTATATGTAAAGTGAGTCTAACAAATACAACATACATGCAAAATGAATACAGGTATACCCCGCTCATACAACGGGTTAGGGACCGGAGCCTCGCTGTAAAGTGAAAACCGCCTTAAAGTGAAACAAGGCAGTTTTAGCTTTCTTTTCACTTGCCAGTGTGTTTAAAAACTTGAAAAAATGTTTGAACTAACATAAATTAGGGGTGCAATAGTGCTACGTTTAGTTTAACATTAGCACAGCACAGTATTCAATTAGTATTCAATAAATAATATACCTGTAAAATAGTGACAATTACTGTTGTAAAATATGTCAGACTATAACACTGAGACACAGATTGCACTGTAATGCTGACAACAGAGTGAACTAAGCATAACAAAATGGTGCCAGTAACTTTTCTCGCAATCTCACGATGATTACAGCACTGTTTCAAAATCCTTGGAGGTTGAACTTCAGCTCCACAAAGCGCTGTAAAGGGAAGCTCTGTAAAGTGAGGCATACCTTATTCACAAAATATTACAATATGTGTAAAATTCAGTAAGAAGAGCAACATTTGAATCTTGCCTATAGCAAGTGCTGTTTTAAAAACAATCTCACATCTGGGCACTTTCAGGGGTCACACAGTTATTTCCTTCTTAATATAAGGAGAGTCCACTGCATCATTCCTTACTGTTGGGAATACTGAACCTGCCCACCAGGAGGAGACAGACACCCCAGCCAAAGGCTTAAATACCTCTCCCACTTCCCCCATCCCCCAGTCATTCTTTGCCTTTCGTCACGGGAGGATGGCAGAGAAGTGTCAGAAGATTTCGTAGCAGTTCCTTAGGAAGGGTATCTGCCCTTCAATATGGGACTGGAGTTTTAAGTAGTCTTGTCAGCCTCTCAGTGAGAGCACTGACAAAAGTTAGAGTCTGGAGATGCAGGGAGAGTTGCTGCGAACCCATCCAGACTGCCTGCTAACAGCTCCAAAGCAATCAGTGTTGATGAGTTTCACTGCCTGCTTGTTTTCCCACTCAAGTCCATGTCAGGAGTGATGCTACAAGACAGCATGGATTCTGGTAAGATTGTTTAAATTTTTTACATATGTTGAAAACGCTAGAAGACAGGGTCACAGTGTGTCAGGAATAACCAACATTTGCAGGTACCATGCTGTCCCTTTAATTACAAACTTAACCTCAGCAGAAGTTATTTAAGCCTGCCACGCCCCTAACTCTGTGCTTCAGTATTGTTTGTTCAGAGACCGAATGAGGAATTCCTATCCTTGCTTAACCACCTTGTTTTTCCTGGATTGTTTAACCTGAACTACCTATCGTTACTAGGAATCCCCTAAAGCTTTTAGGGACTTCTACCTTCATCATTTGCTGTGACAAGTGAGGAAATTCACAGAGACCGTTGACTGCAAATTCTAGCAGCAAGTGAATAACGGAAGCTACATAACATCGCTCTAACTTCTTTTTGTCCTTTACCACTTACACCCGCTGTGAATTCCAGGGAACTGAGCGCACACGCTGGTGAACAAAGAGTCTCTGGTGGAATCTCTCTCACGCTGTCAGCTTGTAATCCAAACCGTTCTGAAAGCAGTCACTGCTACAGTCATCAGCTGATTCTTACTACGCTGATTCTCACAGGCCCGAAGTTAACAACGCAGTCCTCCTGCTCCTAGCTTTAACACAGCTCTCAGTGTCTTCAGTTTAACCTGGTCTCCGCTTCCCAGATTCTGGCACACAGCCAAACCACTTGCTCAGTGTATAGTAACCTTGCAGCACACAAGTTTAACTCCTACATCACAGGGAGTAAATCTTTTCTTCACTACTAGCTTAAAGGGAACCTTTATTAGTATCTCCTATAAAAGTTAATAGTAGCAAATTCTAACCAATCATTTTCATACAAACGAAACAACTTATATCAATTGCCTTGCACAGGTTACTATATTACACAGTATATTTAGTAACTTTACTTGCAACAAAGGCATACAAAATATTATAATTTATAGGAACTGCAGTTGTGATCCACAAACTAATTATGCTTTACAGAATACTGAAGCCTGGGAATGGATCCAGCAGACCTACCCCAAATAGTGTATGCACTCTCTCAAAGAGTTGATCAATTGTCTCAAGCATTTAGCGAATTACAAATACAAAATGATAACCTTTCTGGAATCATAAAGGATACTATGACAACCAGATTAACCCCTGCAGATGCTACTCCTGAACCACAGGTCTGATTACCTGATAAATTTTCAGGTGACAGGTCTCAATTTACACAATTTAAAAATGCATGAAATCTTTTGTTCACCCTATAAAGAAAGACTTACTGTACTGAACGCATAAAAGTGCTAACAGTTATTTCCTTCCTTAGAGGTGAACCCCGACAATGGGCTGACTCTTTCTTCATAGAAGATCATCCAATACTCTCTTCCCTAGAAGATTTCTTCAAGGAGATGGGGGTTCTCTACAAAGACACGAATAAGCAGCTCACAGCTGAATCAAATATGAGATCCCTTAAACAGGGGAAGAGACCTGTAGAGGAGTATCTCACTGAATTTAAGCAGTACTCCAAGGATACCGAATGGAGCGGTATAGCTCTCAGAAATCAATATCGCATAGGCTTATCCGATCCTGTGAAGGACGAGCTAAACCGCACAGAACTCCCCAAGTATTTAGATGGTTTTATAGCTTTCAGCATACAAATCGATAGACGTCTCCGAGAAAGGAGGGTGGAAAGACATGCCTCAGATCCATCCACCAAGGAATTGCCCATATACCGTAAAGCCTCCAGTGGTCAGGCTGCAGAACCAATGGATATAGGGTTTACCAAAGGACCTCTACAACCAGAAGAACGTAACCATCACAGACTTAAACATCTCTGTATGTGCTGCGCTTCCAGTCAGCATGTTGTGAAGGATTGCCCAATCTTACAAAGACAGAAGAAGCACAAGTCCCTCCTCAGAAATGCCTGTCTAACTTCAAAAGTCAATTATGTTGCTTATTGTTCCCTGTCTCTTTCGTTACAGTGGGACTATCATCACCATCACAGTGAAGCTATTATCGACTCCGGAGCCTATACAAGTTTTATAGATTCTGCTCTTGTACATAAAAATAAAATACCTGTTGTGTTGAAAGCAAAACCTGTCTCTATCCGAGTTATTGATGGGTCCCTGATCAATACAGGACCCATTACACATCAAACCATACCATTAAAGGCAACAACCCATATTGCTCATGTAGAGTATATTTCATTCAACATCATTCCTTCACCTCTATTCCCAGTAGTGTTAGGCTACAAACCCATCAACCTACCATACTCTGGGACCAGCTAGAAGTACAATTTCTCTGATTATTGTAGAAATACATGTTACCCACATCCAAGCATTTGTCACGTGAGTGATTTCCCGTTACCATCAAAGTATGTAGATTTCCAAGACGTATTCAGCAAAAAAGAAGCGGAAAATCTCCCACCTCATTGTGACTATGACTGTCTGATCGAGCTCATACCAGGGTCCAGCATTCCATATGGACATATATATCCGCTCTCCCAACCCGAATTGGAGCATTTAAAAACATATATCACCGAAAATTTGAAGAAGGGGTTCATTCAACCATCTACTTCCCCAGCAGGAGCTGGCATATTCTTTGTCAAAAATAAGGACCAAACCCTGAGACCCATAATTGACTACCGAGAATTAAACAAGAGGACTGTGAAAAATCGGTACTCTTAACCATTGATCCCAGAACTTATTGAACGTCTCAGTGAAGCTCAAGTTTACACTAAATTAGACCTTAGAAGCGCATATAACCTCATTCGCATCAGAAAAGGGGACGAATGGCTCACAGCCTTCAGAACTCATTATGGGTTGTATGAATACAATGTGATGCCATTCAGCCTCTGCAATGCGCCCGCAACATTCCAACATCTCATTAACAATGTTTTCAGAGATCTGCTAGATACCTGTGTTGTGGTATACCTCGATGACATCCGTGTATATTACAAAAATATGAAGGATCATCAAAAACATGTGAGATGGGTTCTTTCCCGTTTACGTCAGCATCATCTGTACACCAAGCCTGAGAAGTGTCTTTTTCATACAACAGAAATAACATTCCTTGGATATCATATCTCTCCAAAAGGTATAGTAATGGACAATGCAAAAATAGAAGCGATAAAGACTTGGCCAGTACCTTCCTCAAAAAAGGAACTACAGCGTTTCCTGGGTTTCACAAACTACTACAGGAAATTCATCAAGAATTACTCAACACTTGCTAAACCCCTCACTTCTCTCACAAGTATCAAGGTTCCATTCCAATGGTCATCAGCAACGCAAAGCATTTTCGATACATTGAAACAGTCTTTCTGCCAAGCACCTATCTTACGCTTTCCGAATCCAGATTCCCAATACATCTTTTAAGTAGATGCCTCTGACTACGCCTTAGGATCTATTCTGTCACAACAAGAATCACCAGAGAAACTTATACATCCAGTTGCCTACTACTCCAGGGTGATGACCTCCGCTGAATATAGCTACCCAGTAGGTGAGAAGGGAACTGTTGGTGATAAAGGCATCCCTGGAAACACTGACAACACCTCCTTGAAGGAACTAAGTTCCCTATCTCATCTATATTGACCATAAGAATTTGAAACACCTACAGACTAACAGAACACTATCTGCACAACAACTCAGATGGAGCCTATTCCTCTCCAGATTCAAATTCCACATCACTTATAGGCCTGGAAGCAAGAATGGCAAGGCCGACGCCTTATCAAGGAAGGACAGGAAACCAACAACTTTCAACCAACCTTCCCCAGTAATTCCAATTGAACAAATCATAGCACTAACTCCTAGCTTTCCAGAATAATTGAAACAGAGACAAACAGAGGATATCTCTGCACCAAAGGAACAACTCATACTACGTCCAGATGGATATCTATACCATGAAGACAAACTCTATATACCTCTAACTTTACGAACGACCATCCTTAAAGATCACCAATGGCTGGACATCCTGGCATTACAAAGACCATTAATTTGATTAAAAGGTCTTATTGGTGGCCTTTCTTATCCCGATCAGTCAAAGATTATATTGATTCATGTCCTATATGTACCAGTCTGTAAAAACTGATAGGAAAAGGCCTTATGGGTTACTTATGTCTCTCCCAATACCCGACAGACCCCTGGCGAATCCATAGGAATGGATTTCATAGTGGACCTTCCTAACTCGAGCAGCCATAACACGGTCTTTGTCGTGGTAGACCTCTTTTCCAAAATGGCTCACTTCATACCTTATCACGTTACCCACGTCCTCAGAAACTGCCAGCTTGTTCATCAGTAACATCATCAAACTGCATGGCATGCCACAGACCATCATCTCCGACAGGGGAACCCAATTTATCTCCCGTTTCTGGAGACAGTTATGTGTAATTATGCAAGTTGAAACATCGCTACAGCACCTCATTCACCCACAGACCAATGGCCAGACCGAGAGAGTTAACCAATGGATATAACAGTACCTCAGGTGCTATTGCTCAAACCAACAAAACCATTGGTTTCAGAGCCTATCTATGGCGGAATTCGCATATAACAACTCTGTAAACTCTACTACCCGCAAATCACCATTCTTTGCAAATTATGGGTTCCATCCCTCATTCCATTTACAACCCCATTCCGACACCACCTGTCCTCAAGTGGATGACACCACCAACTCTTTTCTGGACCTTTTCCAACACTTAAAGGAGAATATTGCCGAAGCACAAAAGAACCAGAAACATTACTATGATCTCAGAAGACGCCCTCCACCCACATATAAAGTGGGAGATAAAGTCTGGTTATCCACGAAAAATATTAAGCTCAAAAAACCTAGTAAGAAACTCAGTGTAGCTTTTATTGGACCTTTTCAGATTACCAAAGTTGTGAATGACAATGCTGTTACCCTTGACAATGTTACAGCGGGACATAAACCTCCTAAAAGGATTATGACTCGTTCTACTGGAGCAGTGGCTTCCTCTTGGGCCTATAAGAACAAGGCCTCTATGGATCAGATTTGTAAGGCGGCTACCTGGTCCTCCTTACATACTTTTTCAAAATTTTACAAGTTTGATGTTTTTGCTTCAGCTGAAGCAGCTTTCAGGGGAGATGTTTTGCAGGCTGTGGTGCCCTCAGATTAGGGTCCACCTATCTTTTTGTCCCTCTTGTTATCATTCAATGTACTCTAGAGCTTGGGTATAAGTTTCCCAACAGTAAGAAATGATGCCGTGGACTCTCCTTATATTAAGAAGGAAAACATAAATTATGCTTACCAGATAATTTAATTTAATTTTGTATAAGGAGAGTCCACGGCCCCCGCCCGTGTTCTCCGATGGGTGGCCCTCTAAATAATATTTTTCTTCTGGCACTATTTATACCCTGATATTTCTCCTACTGTTTCTTGTTCCCTCAACAGAATGACTGGGGGATGGGGAAGTTGGAGAGGTATTTTTAAGCCTTTGGCTGGGGTGTCTTTGCCTCCTCCTGGTGGCCGGGTTCAGTATTCCCAACAGTAAGGAATGATGCAGTGGACTCTCCTTATACAGAAGGAAATGAAATTATTTGGTAAGCATAATTTATGTTTTTCATATGCAATATTTAGAGGCTGAATCTGGTTAGCCTAAATATAAGTTCCCCATGAAGTGCACTGAAGTTTTCTTGGTGTTTCATTTTCAATATCTGATACCAAAAACACAGCAAAAATATGCAGCTGAGATTATTTTACTCCCTTTTACTTTATGTGGACACCATCTCTCTAAAATATTTTTTTATGTTTTAAAAAGCAGTGAACACTAAATATATATTGAATATTTCCCTAAAGTTATTAAAAAAATAACCATTATACTTATTAAAGAGACATAAACCCCAACGTTTTTCTTCATTCTATTGTTATCTTTTTTTTTAAAGCAGGGATGTAAGCTTAGGAGCATGCACCTTGTTGGCAGCACTATATGGCAAGGAATGTTAGCCATATAAAGAGTATACTAGATGGCAGCACTATTTCCTGCCATGTAGTGCTTCAGACACCTACCTAGGTATCTCTTCAACAAAGAATACGATGGGAACAAAGCAAATTTGATAGGAGTAAATTAGAGACTTTTTAAAATCGTGTGCTCTGTCTAAATCACAAAATAAATTGTTTGAGTTTTTATATCCCTTTAAGGAACGTGACATTGGAAAAACTTTTTTTGTAAAACTAAGCTCTATCTGGCAATGGGATCTTATTATTATTATTATTTTATAACTAACAGTCAGGGAGCATACGTATCCTTCCTATTCATGTTGCAAACGTACCTGTATGCAGGTATGTATATGGCCCACTGGCAAAAAAATGTATCCTCACTTACATGAAAGAGTTCTTCAACAGCTAGATAATGTTTTACAGATACATTAATCACTACAAAAATGATAAACAAAATTATATATTCAAAACAAAGATTAAGAGATTAATAAACAGATGCATTTTTAAAGTATATTAGTTTTTTAAATATTGAAGAAAAAAGTGTAAAGTTGTAGTTTTATCTGCCATGCTGAGGTCAGCAATAAAGCTGTAAAGGAGTTATGCTTAGGGAGTCACGTGATCACATACGTGACGTCATGCTCACTCTCTCTGCAACTTTAGATTACTTTTGCAGTGCCAGCCTCACACAGCATGTGACAATTAAATTTGATTGTCAGTGTGAGAAGATTAGAACAGTCAGAGATCGTGAGCAGAGTGACCCTGGTTATTATCATCGCATATTCAGTTACAAGTGAGGTATGTGGCATCTCAGTTTAATTTATATTAATATCACCCACTGCCATACACACACAAAAAAGAAGTGTGTGTATGTATGTGTATATATATATATATATATATATATATGCAAGACACACATGGGGTATATATATATATATTTATATACTGTGTGTGTATATATATATATATATATATATATATATATTGTGTGTGTGTGTATGTATGTGTATATATATATATATGTATGTGTGTGTATATATATATATATATATATATATATACTGTATGATTGTATATATACTGTATATACTGTGTGTTTTATATATATATATTATATATATATATATACATATATATATATATAAATATATACTGTGTGTGTGTGTGTGTATGTGTGTATATATATATATATATATATACATATATATATATATATATATATATATATATATATATATATATATATATACTGTGTGTGTATGTGTATATATATATATATATATATAATATATATACACTGTGTATATACTGTATGTGTGTATGTATGTATGTATGTGTATGTATATATATATATATAACGAAACAAGAAGCTTCCACTCTCTTGGATTTGTGAAAAAGTGCTTTACTTAGCACAAAAAAGTGACGTTTCGGGGGTCAATCACCCCTTCACCAGACCAAACGGTCTGATGAAGGGGTGATTGATCCCGAAACATCACTTTTTTGTGCTAATTAAAGCACTTTTTTCACAAATCCAGCGAGTTCAAGCTTTCTTGTTTCGTTTATTGTTATTTTTGCCTGCACCCTGGTGGATGCTTTTTGAGTGGGAGTGTGCTTTGTTGCTACAATATATATATTATATATATATATAATATATATATATATAGATATATATACACATATATACATTATAATATATACATATACATACATAGAGAAATGCACTCACAGGAACGAACATCCAGCTCAATACCATTGTTAGCCTGTTCTGTGGCGATTTACCACCCTGGGTGCAACTTCTTTTAGCCCAGCAATGCTTTTCACAGAGTAAAACTTTCCTGTAGTATATCAGTCTGATCCCGACTATTACGGTCAGTCCAGCACCGAAATACAGGCAATTCTTCTATGAACAAGGAACACAGCAACCCCAGACGATCGTTTCGGCCTTCATTTGGCCTCGTCAGTGAGGTGTAGCCACATTCCTCTAAGCACACTGAGCAAGGAGTCCACGTCTGGTTGCCCATTTTTTCCCTTAGGGAGACTAAATACGTACATAGAGAAATGCACTCACAGGAACGAACATCCAGCTCAATACCATTGTTAGCCTGTTCTATGGCGATTTACCACCTGGGTGCAACTTCTTTTAGCCCAGCAATGCTTTTCACAGAGTAAAACTTTCCTGTAGTATATCAGTCTGATCCCGCCTATTACGGTCAGTCCAGCACCGAAATACTAGGCAATTCTTCTCTGAACAAGGAACACAGCAACCCCAGACGATCGTATTCGGGCCTTCATTGGGCCTCGTCAGTGAGGTGTAGCCACATTCCTCTAAGCACACTGAGCAAGGAGTCCAAGTCTGGGTTCCGCCCTTTTTCCCTTAGGGAGACTAAATACATACATAGAGAAATGCACTCACAGGAACGAACATCCAGCTCAATACCATTGCTAGCCTGTTGCAATGCTTTTCACAGAGTAAAACTTTCCTGTAGTATATCAGTCTGATCCCGCCTATTACGGTCAGTGCAGCACCGAAATACCAGGCAATTCTTCTCTGAACAGTAAAGTTCCACTCTGTGAAAAGTATTACTGGGCTAAAAAGTTGCACCAGGTGGTAAATCGCCATAGAACAGGCTAACAATGGTATTGAGCCAGTTGTTAGTTCCTGTGAGTGCACTTCTCTCTGTATGTATTTAGTCTCCCTATGGGAAAAAGGGGCAACCAGACGTGGACTCCTTGCTCAGTGTGCTTAGAGGAATATGGCTACACCTCACTGACGAGGCCCAATGAAGGCCGAAACGATCGTCTGGGGTTGCTGTGTTCCTTGTTCAGAGAGGAATTGCCTGGTATTTTGGCGCTGGACTGACTGTAATAAGCGGGATCAGACTGATATACTACATACGGGGGGGGGGGGCGGGGGGGGGCGGGATGGGATACCACAAAAATGAGTGTAGTAAAAGGCAGGGTGATACTTATGATTTCTCTATACCTCTTGATAGATCGAAGATAATACATTCATTAGTCAAATGTTATTGGTTTAGAAATGTATAGGGGACTATAAAGCATGTGAGTATCGGGTATTAACGCTCAATTAAGCTGTAGGGGTATACTGACCATATTGCCGCTTTAAAAAAGAGACACATGAAAAATACATATGTCAGGGGGTGTTTTCAGGGCTGTTTAAAGAATTTTTTTGTATAAAAACCCTGACATGTATTTCTCCAACATTGGTGTGTACCGGTCCACGGCGTCATCCTTACTTGTGGGATATTCTCTTCCCCAACAGGAAATGGCAAAGAGTCCCAGCAAAGCTGGCCATATAGTCCCTCCTAGGCTCCGCCCACCCCAGTCATTCTCTTTGCCGTTGCACAGGCAACATCTCCACGGAGATGGTTAAGAGTTTTTTGGTGTTTAAATGTAGTTTTTATTCTTCTATCAAGTGTTTGTTATTTTAAAATAGTGCTGGTATGTACTATTTACTCTGAAACAGAAAAGGATGAAGATTTCTGTTTGTAAGAGGAAGATGATTTTAGCAGACAGTAACTAAACTCGATTGCTGTTTCCACAGAGGACTGTTGAGATGAAGTAACTTCAGTTGGGGGAAACAGTTAGCAGACTTTTCTGCTTAAGGTATGACTAGCCATATTTCTAACAAGACCATGTAATGCTGGAAGGCTGTCATTTCCCCTCATGGGGACCGGGTAAGGCCATTTTCTTAGTCAAACATAAAAGAATAAAGGGGCTTAAAAAAAGGGGCTTAAAAACTGGTAGACATTTTTATGGGCTAAAACGATTGCTTTATTGGGACATATTATGCAGATTTTAGCTAACAATTGGCATTATAATCTTGGGGAACGTTTAAAAAAACGGCAGGCACTGTGTTGGGACACCTTTTTTAGTCTGGGGGCCTTTCTAGTTATAGACTGAGCCTCATTTTCGCGCCATTACTGCGCAGTTGTTTTTGGAGAGCAAGGCATGCAGATGCATGTGTGAATATCTAAAATTCACTAAAAAAGCTTATAGAAGGCGTCATTTGGTATCCGTATTCCCCTCTGGGCTTGGTTGGGTCTCAGCAAAGCATATAGCTGGGACTGTATAGGGGTCAAAATTTAAAAACGGCTCCGGTTTCCGTTATTTTAAGGGTTTAAAGCTCTGAAATTTGGTGTGCAATACTTTTAATGCTTTAAGACACTGTGAAATTTTGGTAATTTTTTAACAATTCCTTCATACTTTTTCACATATTCAGTAATAAAGTGTTTTCTGTTTGAAATTTAAAGAGACAGTAACGGTTTTATTTTAAAACGTTTTTTGTGCTTGTTGACAAGTTTAAGCCTGTTTAAACATGTCCTGTACCATCAGATAAGCTATGTTCTATATGTATGAAAGCCAATGTGTCTCCCCATTTAAATTTATGTGATAATTGTGCCATAGTGTCCCAAACAAAGTAAGGACAGTAATGCCACAGATAATGATATTGCCCAAGATGATTCCTCAAATGAGGGGAGTAAACATGATACTACATCATCCCCTACTGTGTCTACACCAGTTTTGCCCATTACAGGAGGCCCCTAGTACATCTAGTGCGCCAATACTTATTACCATGCAACAATTAACGGCTGTAATGGATAACTCCATAGCAAATCTTTTATCCAAAATGCCTACTTATCAGAGGAAAGCGCGATTGCTCTGTTTTAAAACACTGAAGAGCAAGAGGGCGCTGATGATAACTGTTCTGACATACCCTCACACCAATCTCAAGGGGCCATGAGGGAGGTTTTGTCTGATGGAGAAATCTCAGATTCAGGAAAAAATTTCTCATCAAGCTGAACCTGATGTTGTGACATTTAAATTTAAATTAGAACATCTCCGCAGCACTGCTTAAGGAGGTGTTATCTACTCTGGATGATTTGACAATTTGGTCATTCCAGAGAAATTATGTAAGATGGACAAGTTCCTAGAGGTTCCGGTGCCCCCCCGACGCTTTTCCTATACCCAAGCGGGTGGCGGACATAGTAAATAAAGAGTGGGAAAAGCCCGGCATACCTTTTGTCCCCCCCCCCCTATATTTAAGAAATTATTTCCTATAGTCGACCCCAGAAAGGATCTTATGGGCAGACAGTCCCCAAGGTCGAGGGGGGGCGGTTTCTACTCTAAACAAACGCACTACTATTCCTATCGAAGATAGTTGGTGCTTTCAAAGATCCTATGGATAAAAAATTAGAGGGGTTTGGCTTAAAAAGATGTTTGTACAGCAAGGTTACCTTCTACAACCAATTTCATGCATTGTTCCTGTCACTACTACGGCAGCGTTTTTTCTGGTTTGAGGAACTAGAAAAGGTCGCTCAGTAGAGAATCTTCATATGAGGAGGTTATGGACAGAGTTCACGCACTTAAATTGGCTAACTCCTTTTGTTTTAGATGCTTGCTTTGCAATTAGCTAGACTAGCGGCGAAAAATTCAGGGTTTGCTATCGTGGCGCGCAGAGCGCTTTGGCTAAAGTCTTGGTCAGCGGATGTGTCTTCCAAGACAAAATTGCTTAACATTCCTTTTCAAAGGTTAAACATTATTTTGGACCAGATTTGAAAGAGATTATTTCAGACATCACTGGGGGAAAAGGGCATGCCCTCCCACAGGATAGGTCTTTTAAGGCTAAAAATAAGCCTAATTTTCGTCCCTTTCGCAGAAACGGACCAGCCTCTAATTCCTGCAGCCTCTAAGCAAGAGGGTAATACTTCACAAACCCAAACCAGCCTGGAAACCAATGCAAGGCTGGAACAAGGGTAAGCAGGCCAAGGAAGCCTACCACTGCTACCAAAACAGCATGAAGGGGATAGCCCCCGATCCGGGACCAGGATCTAGTGGGGGGCAGACTCTCTCTCCTTTGCTCAGGCTTGGGCAAGAGATGTTCAGGGATCCTTGGGCGCTAGAAATAGTTTTCTCAAGGTTATCTCTTGGAATTCAAGGACTACCCCCAAGGGGAAGGTTCCACAGGTCTCACTTATCCTCAAACCAAATAAAGAGACAGGCATTCTTACATTGTGTAGAAGACCTGTTAAAGATGGGAGTGATACATCCAGTTCCAATAAAGAGAACAAGGAATGGGATTTTATTCCCAATCTGTTCGTAGTTCCCAAAAAAGAGGGAACATTCAGACCAATTTTGGATCTAAAGATCCTAAACAAATTTCTCAGGGTACCATCGTTTCAAAATGGAAACTATTCGTACGATCCTACACCACCATCCAGGAAAGTCAATTTATGACTTACCGTGGATTTAAAGGATGCGTACCTACATATTCCTATCCACAAGGAACATCATCAGTTCCTAAGGTTCGCTTTTCTTCTGGACAAGCATTACCAGTTTGTGGCACTTCAATTCGGATTAGCCACTGCTCCAAGGATTTTCACAAAGGTACTAGGGTCCCTTCTAGCGGTTCTAAGACGAAAGGGGCATTGCAGTAGTACCTTACTTGGACGACATCCTAATTCAAGCGTCGTCCCTGTCAAAAGCAAAGGCTCATACGGACATCGTCCTAGCCTTTCTCAGATCTCACGGATGGAAGGTGAACAAAGAAAAAAGTTCTCTGTCCCCGTCAACAAGAGTTTCCCTTCTTGGAACAATTAATAGATTCCTTAGAAATGAGGATTTTTCTGACAGAGGTCAGAAAATCAAAACTTCTAAGCTCTTGCAAGTAACTTCATTCTGTTCCTCGTCCTTCCATAGCGCAGTGCATGGAAGTAATAGGATTGATGGTTGCAACAATGGACATAGTTCCTTTTGCACGAATTCATCTAAGACCATTACAACTGTGCAGTGCTCAGACAGTGGAATGGGGGGATATACAGACTTGTCTCCAATGATTCAAGTAGATCAAGAAGACCAGAGATTCCTCTGTTGGTGGCTGACCCTGGACAATCTGTCACAGGGAATGAGCTTCCGCAGACCAGAGTGGGTCATTGTCACGACCGACGCCAGTCTAGTGGGCTGGGGCGCGGTCTGGGAATCCCTGAAAGCTCAGGGTCTATCGTCTCGGGAAGAGTCTCTTCTCCCGATAAAACATTCTGAACTGAAGGCGATATTCAATGCTTTCCACAGCTTGGCCTCAACTAGCAAAGGCCAAATTCATAAGGTTTCAATCAGACAACATGACGACCGTTGTCATATATCAATCATCAGGGGGGAACAAGGAGTTCCCTGGCGATGAAAGAAGTGACCAAGATAATTCAATGGGCGGAGAATCACTCCTGCCACTTGTCTGCGATCCACATCCAGGAGTGGAAAATTGGGAAGCGGATTTTCTTGAGTCGTCAGACATTCCATCCGGGGGAGTGGGGAACTCCATCGAGGAAATCTTTGCCCAAATAACTCAATTATGGGGCATTCCAGACATGGATCTGATGGCGTCTCGTCAGAACTTCAAGGTTCCTTGCTACGGGTCCAGATCCAGGGATCCCAAGGCGACTCTAGTAGATGCACTAGTAGCACCTTGGACCTTCAACCTAGCTTATGTATTCCCACCGTTTCCTCTCATTCCCAGGCTGGTAGCCAGGATCAATCAGGAGAGGGCCTCTGTGATCTTGATAGCTCCTGCGTGGCCACGCAGGACTTGGTATGCAGACCTGGTGAATATGTCATCGGCTCCACCATGGAAGCTACCTTTGAGACAGGACCTTCTTGTTCAGGGTCCATTCGAACATCCGAATCTGGTTTCCCTCCAACTGACGGCTTGGAGATTGAACGCTTGATTTTATCAAAGCGTGGGTTTTCAGATTCTGTAATAGATACTCTGATCAGGCTAGAAAGCCTGTAACTAGAAAAATTTACCATAAAATATGGAAAAAAATATATCTGTTGGTGTGAATCCAAAGGATTCCCATGGAACAAGATAAAAATTCCTAAGGATTCTATCCTTTCTACAAGAAGGTTTGGAGAAAGGATTATCTGCAAGTTCTCTAAAGGGGACAGATCTCTGCTTTATTCTGTATTTACTTCACAAAAGACTGGCAGCGTGCCAGAAGTTCAAGCATTTGTTCAGTGCTCTGGTTAGGATCAAGCCTGTTTACAGACCTTTGACTCCTCCCTGGAGTCTAAAATCTAGTTCTTTCAGTTCTTCAAGGGGTTCCGTTTGAACCTTTACATTCCATAGATATTAAGTTACTATCTTGGAAAGTTTTGTTTTTAGTTGCAATTTCTTCTGCTAGAAGAGTTTCAGAGTTATCTGCTCTGCAGTGTTCTCACCCTATCTGGTGTTCCATGCAGATAAGGTGGTTTTGCGTACTAAGCATGATTTTCTTCCGAAAGTTGTTTCCAACAAAAATATTAACCAGGAGATAGTTGTACCTTCTTGTGTCCGAATCCAGTTTCAAAGAAGGAACGTTTGTTACACAATTTGGACGTAGTCCGTGCTCTAAAATTCTATTTAGAGGCTACTAAAGATTTCAGAACAAACATCTTCCTTGTTTGTTGTTTATTCGTGGTAAAAGGAGAGGTCAAAAAGCGACTTCTACCTCTCTTTCCTTTTGGCTTAAAAGCATTATCCGATTGGCTTATGAGACTGCCGGAGCGGCAGCCTCCTGAAAAGAATCACAGCTCACTCCACTAGGCTGTGGCTTCCACCTGGGCCCTTCAAGAACGAGGTTCTGTTGACCAGATATGTAAGGCAGCGACTTGGTCTTCTCTGTCACACTTTTGCCAAATTTTACAAGATTTGATACTTTTGCTTCTATCTGAGGCTATTTTTGGGAGAAAGGTTTTGCAGAAGGCCGTGGTGCCTTCCATTTAGGTGACCTGATTTGCTCCCTCCCTTCATCGTGTCCTAAAGCTTTGGTATTGGTTCCCACAAGTAAGGATGACGCCGTGGACCGGACTACACCAATGTTGGAGAAAACAGAATTTAGGCTTACCTGATAAATTACTTTCTCCACGGTGTGTCCGGTCCTACGGCCCGCCCTGGTTTTTTTAATCAGGTCTGATGGAATTATTTTCTCTAACTACAGTCACCACGGTACCAATATGGTTTCTCTATTATATATTTCCTCCTGTCCGTCGGGTCGAATGACTGGGGTGGGCGGAGCCTAGGAGGGACTATATTGCCAGCTTTGCTGGGACTCTTTGCCATTTCCTGTTGGGGAAGAGGATATCCCCACAAGTAAGGAGTGACGCCGTGGACCGGACACAACCGTTGGAGAAAAGTAATTTATCAGGTAAGCATAAATTCTGTTTTTTCATATGTGTACCTTTTAAAGCGGCAAATATGGTCACCCTATGTAGGGGCCTATTTAACAAAGGTCTGTCGGACCTGATCCGACAGTGTGGATCAGGTCCCGACAGACCTCACTGAATGTGGAGAGCAATGCGCTCTCTGTATTCAGCATTGCACCAGCAGCTCTTGTGAGCTGCTGGTGCAACGCTGCCCCCTGTAGATTCGCGGTCAATCGGCCGCTAGCAGGGGATGTCAATCAGCCCGATCGTACTCGATCGGGTTGAATTGCGGCGATGTCTGTCCACCTGCTCAGAGCAGGCGGACAGGTTATGGATAGCAGCGGTCTTTAGACTGCTGCTTCATAACTGCTGTTTCTGGCAAGTCTGCAGGGCTCACCAACAATACGGGCCCTAAAGCTCCATCCGGAGCGTTGATAAATAGGCCCTGTAGTGTTTGCCTAAGGTTACCAGCTGTTCACCAGAAAAATACTGTATCACCTGTCTGTGACTGGACACAAATGGTAGACAGGGGGTTCACACAAGGCCCCTCAAAAGCTCTCACTGAGCCACCACTCTTGAACCCATAAGTGTGTATTTTTCACAACTAAGCAGTCATTTTACCCCTTTGGCTGCCAGTAACATGCAAATCAATTATTTTACCTAGTTGACTGCCATTAACAAATGTAAGCCAAAGTGATTTGCTTATCTTGACTTCCCCTCTCTTCTTTCTGCTCCATATTTGTAATGCTTTTAGCTAACACTCATAGACTTTAGAAGAAAAAAAAATATAGACAAAAATATAGAAGTGTCCATTATTTTTGTTAAGATTTTACTGGATAGCCTGCTAAATTACAGGATTGTCCAGCTGAATACTGGACACTTGGCAACCCTAAGGTTTGGCCTATTTAATATTGCAAGATGTTAAAATACATAAACTAAAACGTTAGCGCACAGAGACAGTTATTCAATTATTTTTGTAAGAAAAGAGAACATTGCACACCCATTTTTTGGTTTTTTTTTCCTAGTAGTTATATAGTTAAAACCTCTATGTACAAACTTGAAGCATGAAGACAATATTAAGCAGAGTCAGTTCTCCTGAGTGACTGTTCCTTTAAATTTAATCTTACAGTAAATTAAATAACTTGAGCTCAGTCCCAAGGCTCTGAAGAAATAATATACTCTGCCTGTACAGTAAGTACAGACAGGAACTATCGATCAGCCTTTAAACTTGACCTGATTTTTTGTTTGTTTTGATAAATGTTTTTTTTTCTTGCCTCAGATTTTCTGCAGTGTCGAGGTGAGGAGACTGCACCAGTCATTATTTTTGTTTCCAAAATGTTTGCTGTCGATGCAAAAGCTCTACCGCAGAATAAGGTGAGGTAAGGAGTCAATAACTTCACAGGGTAAATGTTACCATAGTTAACTTGCTTTCTTATTTGCAATAACTTAAGTAATCTGTATACTCAAACCAAATGGTATCTGGTGTGATTTTAAAAAAAGAAATATTTTTTAATATTACATGTGCTTAGTATATCTGGACTAACTGCCTGCATTTTGTCTTGTCTTGCCGTAGTCTCTTGATCACAGACTTAGAGACATGTGTAGCGTTGTGATCAATTAACAGACCAGTCACGTATGAAAACTTTCTGAATACATTAACACCTTGTATGCTGCAATTTTTTTTCAATGGACAAACTCCTTCCAAGACTTGCCTTATGTGTTGGAGCCAATGCAGACCTGTTACTGGAGTAGACAGTGGCTAGTTTGTTTTTTAAAAAAAATCCAACCTAAGCTAACTTAGGGACAGATATGAATAAGCTAATACAATGATTAATCAATTAATGCTTTGTAAATCATATCTGCAGAATTTAGACACCCTGGGTATTTATCTAGAAGTATTTTGACACATTATTTAACCCCTTTATCACCAAATGGCAGAAAATAAAATTTAGTGGTAAAAAAAACACTTTATTAAAATTAATTTTACACTTTTTTAACTGTACTGTGACAGAAGAGAGGCTGTCACAGTGTTCACATGACCATGGACCACTTTTTTGTGCATTACTGGACTGCCTCACTCCTAATGCATCCAGTGATTGGCCACTGAGCCTGATTCCATCATGCACTGGGGCATGCTAGTATCTAGACTCCATTTTAAGTATACACTCACTGTCACTGGCTTTCACAGTGATTGTATACATAGTAACTGTCATTTTTGACAGTAACTGTACTGCTACTGACTAGCCTCACATGCAGGCTTCCAGGAGCAGCATGAGATACCCGCTGATCACAAAGCGCATATCATGAATGGAGATACCCTCTGACAGGCATGGGATTACTGGGACACCCTGTTTCTGCGATCACTTCCTTGGGGTGTACTCCATTACGCTATTTCTGCACTTACTCCTGAAGCATGCAGAAATAGTGGTCGCCCACAGCACTGAGGATGACGCACTAACAGCCCAGGACACAAACTCCGTACAGGGTATGGCGCTGGTTCTTAATGGCTAAATGACCTGCGACTTACACTGTATGGCGCTAGTCGTTTACGATTTAAACAAGTTTCCAGTTTACTTTTAATATCCAATTTACTGTATTTTCTTGTAGACTTTGTTGAAAACCATATCTAGATTAGCTCAAGAGCAGTAATGCACTATTGGGAGGTGGCTTCATATGTATGTTACTTGTCATTGGCTCACCATATACTGTATATTCAACTAGTTCCCTGCAGTGCATTGCTACTTCTTCAGCAAAGGATACCAAAAAAAAACATTTTAAGTTGGAAAGTTGTTCAAAATGTCATGCTCATGAGCATTTTTTTTTCTTCACTGTCGCTTTAATGGTGCTCTGTTTTTCTCTTGTTAAGTGTATTCAGTCCACGGGTCATCCATTACTTATGGGATTATATCTCCTTCCCAACAGGAAGTTGCAAGAGGATCACCCAAGCAGAGCTGCTATATAGCTCCTCCCCTCACATGTCATATCCAGTCATTCTCTTGCAACTCAACTAGATAGGTCGTTGTGAGAGGTCTGTGGTGTTTTTATACTTAGTTTATTTCTTCAATCAAAAGTTTGTTATTTTAAATGGCACCGGAGTGTGCTGTTTGTTCTCAGGCAGTATTTAGAAGAAGAATCTGCCTGCGTTTTCTATGATCTTAGCGGAAGTAACTAAGATCCACTGGTTGTTCTCGCACATTCTGAGGAGTGGGGTAACTTTCAGAAAGGGAATAGCATGCGGGGAATCCTGCAAACGAGGTATGTGCAGTAAATTATTTTTCTAAGGAATGGAATTGACTAAGAAAATACTGCTGATACCAATGTAATGTAAGTACAGCCTTAAATGCAGCAGCGACTGGTATCAGGCTGATGAATGTATGTACAATAAGTAATTTTCTAAGGAATGGAATTTGACTAAGAAAATACTGTTAATACCGAAGTATTGTATAAGCCTTAACTGCAGTAGAAGCGACTGGTAGCAGGCTTATTAATAACACTATCTAACTTTTAAAGTGTATGTTTAAAACGTTTACTGGCATGTTATTCGTTTTTTGTGAGGTACTTTGGTGATAAATCTTTTGGGGCATGAAATTTTCCACATGGCTGTTTTCTATATAGAAACGATTAACTGAGGTTTCCCACTGTTGTAATAGGAGTGGGAGGAGCCTATTTTAGCGCTTTTTTGCGCAGTAAAAATTCAGTTTCAGTCTTCCTGCTTCTTCCTCCTTGATCCAGGACGTCTCTAGAGAGCTCAGGGGTCTTCAAAAGTCATTTTGAGGGAGGTAATCAGTCACAGCAGACCTGTGACTGTGTTTGACTGTGATAAAAAACGTTAATTGTTAAATTGATTATCCGTTTTTGGGTATTAAGGGGTTAATCATCCATTTGCTAGTGGGTGCAATACTTTTCTAACTTAATACATTTACTGTGAAGATTTGGTTGCTATAACTGATTTGGTTCATTGTTATTTCAACTGTGACGTTTTTTTGTGCTTCTTAAAGGCGCAGTAGCATTTTTTATATTGCTTGTAAATTTACTTGAAAGGTTTTTCCAAGCTTGCTAGTCTCACTGCGAGTCTGTTTAAACATGTCTGACACAGATGAATCTGTTTGTTCACTATGTTTGAAGGCCAATGTGGAGCCCCACAGAAATATGTGTACTAAATGTATTGATGTCACTTTGAATAAAAGTCAATCTATATCTGTAAAGAAATTATCACCAGACAACGAGGGGGAAGTTATGCCGTCTAACTCTCCTCACGTGTCAGTACCTTCGCCTCCCGCTCAGGGGGCGCGTGAAATTGTGGCGCCAAGTGCATCAGAGTGGCCCATACAAATCACTTTGCAAGACATGGCTGCTGTTATGACAGAGGTATTATCTAAATTGCCTGAATTAAGAGGCAAGCGCGATAGCTCTGGGTTAAGGACAGAGCGCGCTGATGATGTGAGAGCCATGTCTGATACTGCGTCACAATTTGCAGAACATGAGGACGGAGAGCTTCATTCTGTGGGTGACGGATCTGATCCAGGGAGACCGGATTCAGAGATTTCTCATTTTAAATTTAAGCTTGAGATCCTCCGCGTATTGCTAGGGGAGGTATTAGCGGCTCTGAATGATTGTAACACGGTTGCAATTCCAGAGAAAGTATGTAGGTTGGATAGATACTTTGCGGTACCGGTGTGTACTGACGTTTTTCCTATACCTAAAAGGCTTACAGAAATTATTAGCAAGGAGTGGGATAGACCCGGTGTGCCCTTTTCCCCACCTCCGATGTTTAGAAAAATGTTCCCGATAGACGCCACCACACGAGACTCATGGCAGACGGTCCCTAAGGTGGAGGGAGCAGTTTCTACTTTAGCTAAGCGTACCACTATCCCGGTGGAGGATAGTTGTGCTTTTTCGGATCCAATGGATAAAAAATTAGAAGGTTACCTTAAGAAAATGTTTGTTCAACAAGGTTTTATCTTACAGCCCCTTGCATGCATTGCGCCTGTCACTGCGGCTGCGGCATTCTGGTTTGAGTCTCTGGAAGAGGCCATTCGCACAGCTCCATTGGATGAGATTATGGCCAAGCTTAAAGCACTTAGCTAGCTAATGCATTTGTTTCTGATGCCGTTGTACATTTAACCAAACTAACGGCTAAGAACTCCGGATTCGCCATCCAGGCGCGCAGAGCGCTATGGCTTAAATCCTGGTCAGCTGACGTGACTTCTAAATCTAAATTGCTTAATATTCCTTTCAAAGGGCAGACCTTATTCGGGCCCGGCTTGAAAGAAATTATTGCTGACATTACTGAAGGTAAGGGTCATACTCTTCCTCAGGACAGGGCCAAGTCAAAGGCCAAACAGTCTAATTTTCGTGCCTTTCGTAATTTCAAGGCAGGAGCAGCATCAACTTCCTCCGCTCCAAAACAGGAAGGACCTGTTGCTCGTTACAGACAGGGCTGGAAAACTAACCAGTCCTGGAACAAGGGCAAGCAGGCCAGAAAGCCTTCTTCTGCCCCTAAGACAGCATGAAGAGAGGGCCCCCTATCCGGAAACGGATCTAGTGGGGGGCAGACTATCTCTCTTCGCCCAGGCTTGGGCAAGATATGTCCAGGATCCCTGGGCGTTGGAGATCATATCTCAGGGATATCTGCTGGACTTCAAAGCATCTCCTCCACAAGGGAGATTTCATCTTTCAAGGTTATCAGCAAACCAAATAGAGAAAGAGGCATTTCTACGCTGTGTGCAAGACCTCTTAGTATTGGGGGTGATCCACCCAGTTCCGCGGACGGAACAAGAGCAAGGGTTTTACTCGAATCTGTTTGTGGTTCCCAAGAAAGAGGGAACCTTCAGACCAATCTTGGACCTAAAAATCTTAAACAAATTCCTAAGAGTTCCATTATTCAAAATGGAAACTATTCGAACCATTCTACCCATGATCCAAGAGGGTCAATACATGACCACGGTAGACTTAAAGGATGCCTACCTTCATATACCGATTCACAAAGATCTTTATCGGTACCTAAGATTTGCCTTTCTAGACAGGCATTACCAGTTTGTAGCTCTTACCTTCGGGTTGGCTACGGCCCCGAGAATCTTTACAAAGGTTCTGGGCTCACTTCTGGCGGTTCTAAGACCGCGAGGCATATCGGTGGCTCCGTATCTAGACGACATCCTGATACAGGCGTCAAGCTTTCAAATGGCCAAGTCTCATACAGAGATAGTTCTGGCATTTCTGAGGTCGCATGGGTGGAAGGTGAACGTGGAAAAGAGTTCTCTATCACTACTCACAAGAGTCTCCTTCCTAGGAACTCTTATAGATTCTGTAGAGATGAAAATTTACCTGACGGAGTCCAGGTTATCAAAACTTCTAAATGCTTGCAGTGTCCTTCATTCCATTCCACGCCCGTCAGTGGCTCAGTGCATGGAAGTAATCGGCTTAATGGTAGCGGCAATGGACATAGTGCCATTTGCGCGCCTGCATCTCAGACCGCTGCAATTATGCATGCTAAGTCAGTGGAATGGGATTTACTCAGATTTGTCCCCTCTACTAAATCTGGATCAAGAGACCAGAGATTCTCTTCTCTGGTGGCTCTCTCGTGTCCATCTGTCCAAGGGTATGACCTTTCGCAGGCCAGATTGGACGATTGTAACAACAGATGCCAGCCTTCTAGGTTGGGGCGCAGTCTGGAACTCCCTGAAGGCTCAGGGATCGTGGACTCAGGAGGAGAAACTCCTCCCAATAAATATTCTAGAGTTAAGAGCAATATTCAATGCTCTTCTAGCTTGGCCTCAGTTAGCAACACTGAGGTTCATCAGATTTCAGTCGGACAACATCACGACTGTGGCTTACATCAACCATCAAGGGGGAACCAGGAGTTCCCTAGCGATGTTAGAAGTCTCAAAGATAATTTGCTGGGCAGAGTCTCACTCTTGCCACCTGTCAGCGATCCACATCCCAGGCGTAGAGAACTGGGAGGCCGGATTTTCTAAGTCGTCAGACTTTTCATCCGGGGGAGTGGGAACTCCATCCGGAGGTGTTTACTCAACTGGTCCATCGTTGGGGCAGACCAGAACTGGATCTCATGGCGTCTCGCCAGAACGCCAAGCTTCCTTGTTACGGATCCAGGTCCAGGGACCCGGGAGCGGTGCTGATAGATGCTCTGACAGCCCCTTGGGTCTTCAACATGGCTTATGTGTTTCCACCATTCCCGATGCTTCCTCAACTGATTGCCAGGATCAAACAGGAAAGAGCATCAGTGATTCTGATAGCGCCTTCGTGGCCACGCAGGACCTGGTATGCAGACCTAGTGGACATGTCGTCCTGTCCACCATGGTCTCTGCCTCTGAGGCAGGACCTTCTAATTCAGGGTCCTTTCAATCATCCAAATCTAATTTCTCTGAGACTGACTGCATGGAGATTGAACGCTTGATTCTATCAAAGCGTGGCTTCTCGGAGTCGGTTATTGATACCTTAATACAGGCTCGGAAACCTGTTACCAGAAAAATTTACCATAAGATATGGCGTAAATATTTATACTGGTGCGAATCCAAGAGTTACTCATGGAGTAAGGTTAGGATTCCTAGGATATTGTCTTTTCTACAAGAAGGTTTAGAAAAGGGCTTATCTGCTAGTTCGTTAAAGGGACAGATTTCTGCTCTGTCTATTCTTCTACACAAATGTCTGGCAGAAGTTCCAGACGTTCAGGCCTTTTGTCAGGCTTTGGCTAGGATTAGGCCTGTGTTTGACTGTTGCTCCGCCGTGGAGTTTAAACTTAGTTCTTAAAGTTCTTCAAGGTGTTCTGTTTGAACCCCTTCATTCCATTGATATTAAGCTGTTATCTTGGAAAGTTCTGTTTTTGATGGCTATTTCCTCGGCTCGAAGAGTCTCTGAGTTATCTGCCTTACATTGTGATTCTCCTTATCTGATTTTCCATTCAGACAAGGTAGTTCTGCGTACTAAACCTGGGTTCTTACCTAAGGTAGTTTCTAACAGGAATATCAATCAAGAGATTGTTGTTCCATCACTGTGTCCTAACCCTTCTTCAAAGAAGGAACGACTCTTGCATAATCTGGACGTAGTCCGTGCCCTGAAGTTCTATTTGCAGGCAACTAAAGATTTTCGTCAAACTTCTTCCCTGTTTGTCGTTTACTCTGGACAGAGGAGAGGTCAAAAAGCTTCGGCTACCTCTCTCTCTCCTTTTGGCTTTGTAGCATAATACGCTTAGCCTATGAGACTGCTGGACAGCAGCCTCCTGAAAAAGTTACAGCTCATTCCACTAGAGCTGTGGCTTCCACCTGGGCCTTTAAGAATGAGGCCTCTGTTGAACAGATTTGCAAGGCTGCAACTTGGTCTTCACTTCACACTTTTTCAAAATTTTACAAATTTGACACTTTTGCTTCTTCGGAGGCTGTTTTTGGGAGAAAGGTTCTACAGGCAGTGGTTCCTTCCGTTTAAAGTTCCTGCCTTGTCCCTCCCATCATCCGTGTACTTTAGCTTTGGTATTGGTATCCCATAAGTAATGGATGACCCGTGGACTGAATACTCTTAACAAGAGAAAACATAATTTATGCTTACCTGATAAATTTATTTCTCTTGTAGTGTATTCAGTCCACGGCCCGCCCTGTCTTTTAAGGCAGATCTAAATTTTTAATTCAAACTACAGTCACCACTGCATCCTATGGTTTCTCCTTTCTTGTCTTGTTTCGGTCGAATGACTGGATATGACATGTGAGGGGAGGAGCTATATAGCAGCTCTGCTTGGGTGATCCTCTTGCAACTTCCTGTTGGGTTTGAGATATGATCCCATAAGTAATGGATGACCCGTGGACTGAATACACTACAAGAGAAATAAATTTATCAGGTAAGCATAAATTATGTTTTTTAACTCAAACTGATTGACACAGCCTGGGCTACATAATGATCCATGGAGTTTAACCAGGTATTGCCATAGACTAGCAAACTGAACTTAACCAATTAATTTAGGCACCTACATTTCCTTTTTAAATGGTGTTATAAAAAAGCTTCTAATTTATTAGGGTGTTTCATTTTTAAATTAATGGTTGTCAGTTGCTAAGACAATAATTCCCACAGAAGAGAGAAACATAGTTAATATTCTGCAATAGGCAAGTTCCTGAGCTAGCCCTAAGCGGGACATGGCTTATCAGCTGTCTGTAGTGAGTTGTGGCTCCAGACTGGGACTTTAAACACACAGGTAACCCCAACCATTTATCTCATATTAAATTCTTCCAACAAATGTCCCTTGATATTTAGAATTTATAACACTGAAACCAGTTAAAAAACAAATGACAGATTTTTCATAAAGGGTGTTAGAAGATGATTTTTTTTTATTTTCAAGAAAACAACATGTTAATCCTACTTGTGTTTGGAATATTCAATGCTTTTTGTTAGTTTTTGTTAGAATTTTCCACATGGCTGCATCTGTATAATAGTGTCAGCCTATAATTTCAGTTTTGTTCTTTGCATTTTTAGACAACTCTAATTTTGTGTTCTGAGTTTAAATACTAACAAGTAATATTCTTTCTTCCCACCCTGTACCAGTAAAATATCACTTTTGCACTGTTTAGAATTATAGATACATGAATACTGTGTGCTGCAGCTGAGTATATTGTACTCAGTAAGGTTTAGATATAAGTTCATTAATTTAGGTACAATATTTGTTTTAGAAGAGGTTGTGAATTGTAGTGTGTACAATAAAATGAGTTAAATGAGGACTAAGCTTTCTGCATCTATTGTTAACAAAAGGGCCTGCTTTTTCATGGATGGCCAACTGGTGGCCCACGCGCAACATTTGGCTCTTTGCACAAGTCATTATGGCCAGGAAAACGCAAATCTAAGAATTTGTGAAATAGTTTTTGTGCTTCAAGGAACAAGTAGATCTAAAACAGAACAGATAAAGAAAATCGCTAGCTCAACTATAATAATATATAATTCATACTAAAAGAGGTGCATTCTGGAAAAAGTGTATGCATAAAATGTAGAAGAAAAGTGGATATGCCAAAATAATGTATATCCAAAAGCCCAGGGGTAAAGCACTCTCACTATCTAAAACGATTTAGATAGAGACAGTAGGGTAATGTGCAAAAATTTATAATTTTATGTGAGTCTGCTGTTGTGCTGACGGTGGTCTGACCTTTGGAGTCGGCAAAGCTGACGAGGGTCCACATTGTGTATACCTTGCTAGTGCTTATAAGGAACTTCACAATTGGTCTATATAGAATTGTTATATTGAACATGTCTGGTCTGCATGGGATATTTGTTAACAGCCTCTATGAATAGTTAACATTTGGCATTCAGCCTTGGCTTTTGTAATTTCCTCTAAGCCGAACTGTTCATTGCTCACTGCATATTAACGCTGACTTGCTGACCTGCTTAATTATCTATGGTGCACCATATGAAGATACCGACTGACTAGCTTTGCTCTTTGTTTTTATGTGAGGGGCCCATGTGTTATATATGTTGGTTTGTCTGTTTGTCTTCATGTGACTGGCCATATTGTTGCTCGTACTAATGTTGGTAACATCATTTTATATATATTTATGATCACATAAAATTATATATTTTTGCACAATGCCCTACTGTCTCCGTTTTTGTAAATCTTTTTAGATAGTGAGAGTGCTTTACCCCTGGGCTTTTGGATATACCTTATTTTGGCATATCCACTTTTCTTCTACATTTTATGCAGATCTAGAACTTTGTGCTTTAGTTTATTCTGGTGGGTGGCAAATATAATGACACAACAAAAAAGAGCCATCTGGAGGGGAGAACATCAGATAGAGGGTACCTGGTGTACACCTTTACCTTAATCAGTACCTCCCATGCACCCTTACCCAAATCAGTACATCCCATGCACCTAAATCAGGTACCTTTCATGCTCTTTGCCTAAATCGGGACCTTCCATGCGCCGTTTCCTAAATTAGGAACCTTTTCTGCACATTTACCTAAATTGGGTACCCTTCATCAACCTTTACCGAAATCCAGGATTTCCTCCATGCATCTTTTCCTAATTCAAGTACCTTCCATGGATCTTTACCTAAATTAGGAATCTTTTCTGCAACTTTACCTAAATCAGTTACTTAAAGAGATGTGAAAGTCAAAATTAAAGGTGCATGGTTCAGAAAGAGCGTGTTAGTGTTCTCCCCAGGACGTTTTTAGCGGGTGCACCACTGGCTGTTTTTACTGACGACCCGGCTAAAATTTTAGTCAATATTAAGCTGTTAGCAGCTATTAAAAATATTCAATTGTTATTGCACAAATTATCATTAAATACATTTATGTTACATTATGCAATTAATTTGTGCTTTGGATAGCAGAAAATGATACAATATTAGAAAATTTTACACTACCCCCACCCGGCTACTTCATAATACCACCCGGCTACTTCATAATGTCACCCGGATGGCAAAATTATATGTGGAGAACACAGTGTTATTTTAAGACACTTTTAAATTAACTTCTGTTTTTAAATTGACTTTATTCTCTTGGTACATATCCTACACTAGTGGGAGCTAGCTTGTGATTGGTGCCTCCACACATTTGTCTCTTGTGATTGGCTGACAATAGAATAAAATAGAAGTAAATTGGGAAGTTGTTTAAAATTGTATGTTCTATCTAAATCATGAAATAAGGTAGCATTTACAACCCTTAAAGGACATTAAGCAGGACTTAACTTCAACAAAATGTTTACTACTCACCATGTTTTTTTGTTTTTGTTTTCTCTTGTTCCTGCAGATCTCTTCAGAGCCGCTCAATTATTTTACTGGTTGATAAACCTCCACATTTTCATACTGGGCGCAGCCATCTTAAAGGTCACACATTCTTGCTCTCTGTGACAGAATGGGGGCACATTCACAATCAGTGATGCTACTGGCTTTTTTTTACAGCTGTATTGTGTGCTGTGTGTGTTTGGTTAACGTACACCATACAAAGCAGGAGGTTTTACATTTTTTTGCAGTTTTTTTATACACAGTTTTAAAGTTGCATAACATATAAAAAGGCCTCATGAATTTATAGAGCACTGAAGCCATTCCAAAAATGTAAACTTATGGCTCTGTATCATACGTTCTAACCCGAAGTGTACAATACAGCTGTCAAAAAGCTGACAACATCAATAATCTGTGAATGTGTATTGCTTGTGTCACAGAGACCAAGATTAACGAAGGTCCAATATGGTCCTAGGATGAAATGGCACTCAGTATAAAGGTGCGGTGCTTTACTAACCTGCAGCTGTAAGAGTTTAAAATAAGAGATCAACTATTAAGAGAGCTGAAGGCACAGTAGAAAAAAAAAACACAATAGCTCTGTAAGTAGTAACAATGCTATTGTAGTTGTAATCATCAGTTTATTGCCCCTTTAAATAAGTAAAAGTATCTTGATTTAAGATATTAGACATTATGGACCTTATTTGAACTGATGCATTACCTCTTGCTTAACCAACTTAAAACTTTAAAACTAAGAACACTTCCCGGTAGCCATCTTGTCTTCATGTCAGATTTAGAAACCCAATGTTGTGTTCTGCAAACATCCTTACTGAAATTTTCACCATGTGTTTTTTTGTTTTTGTTTTTATTGCATATTTATTTGAGAATTATTTTTTTTTATATATAAAATAAGCAAAGACAGAAACACTGTGAAAATATCCATACATCTCAATATTTCTAGGAAAAAAAGGAAAGAAAGAAGAAGAAAAAAAACAATACAGTATTTCCTTTCACATAGCAATATTCTATACATATATGTAATATGAACAAACATTACAAGAGAGAGGAGGGAAAACATCACAAATATTATACATCATATCATTCTACTTGTATCCTTTGTCCCAACTAAATTATAATAATATATCCTCAGAAAAAAAATAAAACTAAACAGAAAGATAAGAACTACTTTCCTCTTGTATTACAAAAATTTAGACTATCTTTAAGACCACCGTTAGATTAAAGTATTTTCCTCTTTTCACTGCTACAGCAGCTTCCCCCTCCTAGAGATCCTCTATTCACACGTCAACAATTACTAATCCTGCTTCTTCCAATCACAGCTTTCCCCCTAGGGTAGTCATTTCCTGAGGCCATGCTGTGATTGGGGGAAGCCGGATTAGTCATTGCTGACATGTGAATAGAGGATCTCTAGGTGGGGGAAGCTGTTGTAGCAGTGAAAAGAAAAAAAGGTAATTTTTTTAACAAAACGGCTGCTTTGCAACTTTGATGAATGAAAGTGCTCCTGTTTTTAAAAGTATTTTTAAAAAACGCTTTCATTCACCAAAGTTTACCTTCACTTTAAGCTAATATTTTCATGCCTTACTTTTGTGCAGTCACAGATTGGGAGGGAGAGAGAAAAAAATGGAAATTTCAAAAGGGTGATTGTTTTATGTTGTAATTTAAGTTTGTACTAACACCCATTCTCACCTTAGCTTACATTCCATCATGTATTGTAATCAAGATTTTCTTGCTCATGGTATCCTAAATTTAGGATCCAAAAATTTAAATTTTTCGAAAAATAATTCTACATTGTGTTCAAGTTTAAGCCAAATATCATGTTGCTCAATCAAGTTTTGTCTCTGAACCACATTTTTAAAGGATACAAACGAAGGTGCCTCATCAGATTTCCAGTGTTTTAAAATTAAGTTCCTTCCCAGAATAATAATAATATTTAATAAATGTTGTAACTGATTACATTTATGATCTACGAATAAGAAAATTATATGTTCAGCAGATAAAATTATGTCACTGTTACAAATCCTATTAATCCAATAATTGATCCTTTTCCAGAATTGCTGTATTTTAGGGCATAGCCAAAAACAAAGAAGAATATTAGCCTCAGGAAATTTAAACTTAGAACAATAAATCCCTTTTGGATTATTTCTCCATTTAGACCTTCTAAGTGGAGTTCTATATACCATCAGCAAAATCTTAGAACGTTGTTCTCTGGAAAAGCGGCTAGTGAGGCCTTCTCAATTCTATGCAAGCTTCTATAGATAACTTGTCGATCAAAATTACAAGGCCACATACTACTCCAATTCTGAGCAGTTTTATCCAATAGGGTTTCATGGCTTACATTAGAGATTAAATTATATAAGAGGGATATGGAGAATTTACCTTTGGTAAATGCCTGAATAACAGGCGCCAGTATGGTCCACCTCCATTGTGTGCCGTATAGCTTATGCAATTTGATACAATATTGTTTCACCTGTATATAAGAGAACCAATGATTTGCATCTAGAGAAAATGTATCCCTTAATTTGTCAAAAGAAAAAATTGGTGTCTCCTCCAACTCTGAATCTCGTAATTGGTAAACTCTAACCAGCTCTTGATTTTGCCATTTCCTAGCATTCTGCCCTAGGCTTGGTTCTCGATTATTACCAATTTCTAAAAACATAGAGACTGAAAACTTGGTTTTTAAAACGTTGCATATTCTGTGCCATGCAATAATAGGCTCTCGCAAGATCCCTATTTTCCTCACACGGCTAGATTACGAGTTTTGAGCGCTATAGGCAAAGTAAAGAACGCAACAAAAGTTGCGTTATTGAACCCCCTATAGCGCAGCCATTAAAAGTTTTAAAAAACCCTGCTTGTGCAAGCGATATGGTTGTGTTGAGCTTCATACCACACAAAAAACAAGCGCTGTTTTGACGTACTCATGCACGCTTTCCCCATAGACATCAATGGGGAGAGCAGGTCAGAAAAAAGCCTAACAACTGAGATTGCGGTATGAAAAGCTCCTTAAAGCAGCCCCATTGATGTCTATGGAGAAAGAAAACTAACACGTAAACCTAACACCCTAACATAAACCCCACTTATAGACACCCCTAATCTGCTGCCCCCAGCATCGCCAACACCTACATAATGTTATTAACCCCTAATCTGCCGCTCACGATATTGCCGCCACTATACTAAAGTTATTAACCCCTATTCCGCTGCACCCCAACATCGCCGCCACTATATTTAAGTTATTAACCCCTATTCCGCCGCTCCCCGACATTGCCGCAACTAAATAAAGTTATTAATCCTCTGGCCTCCCACATCACTACCACTAAATAAATCTATAAATCCCTAAACCGCCAGCCCCCCGCATCACAAAAATCGAAATTAAACTATATTAACCCCTAAACCTAACCCTAATGTAACCCTAACACCCCCTAGCTTTAACATAATTAAACTAGAGCTAAACTAAAGTTACAATAATTAACTAAATAATACCTAGTTAAATACATACTCACCTGTGAAATAAAACCTAAGCTAGCTAGAATATAACAGTTTTTAGGTTTTATTTTTATTTCACAGGTAAGTTTGTTTTTATTTTAACTAGGTAGACTAGTTAGTAAATAGTTATTAACTATATACTAACTACCTAGTTAAAATAAATACAAACTTAACTGTGAAATTAAACATAACCTGCCTTACACTAAAACCTAAAATTAAAAAAAAAACTACACTTAATTACAAAACATAAAAAACGAAATTAGCAAAAATAAAAAAGAATTACACCTAATCTAATAGCCCTATCAAAATAAAAATCAGAGTCCCGTTAAGGTATGCCTTCATGGAGGCCCATAGTGTCGCCTCCGAGATTAGCCCATTGTCATTGAGTTGAAAATACTTTTATGTCACTGGCAGTCTGGAGAGTCCATGGGTTCATTATCAGATAGTTGGCTAATCTCCATGAATGAATCTGTCCTTCTAGGTTAAGGGGATCAATGTGAACCATCACCATATTGTGGTTAGACCAGGGGCATGTAACTATCTTTGCTATTTTACTCTTATCTAGGGTCCATGGGTCACTAAATATGGCGTCTATGCGGGAGTAGGAATGGTGAGCTGTAGTATAGAACGTATATTCGCGATCTGTGGAGTGTAGACAGCACCAAAAATCAAATAGAGTATAACGTGTCATTAGGTCCTGAAACCGATTGGAAGCGAGCACCGTTTTTGGATCTATCTGTGTGTCTTTAGAATTCCGTCTATGTAAAGTAGGGTCCCATGTAGAGTTAAAGTTGCCCCCTATCAATACAGTTCCCCTCTTGACCTGGTCAATCCTAAGGAGGAGCTTCTCGAGGAACACATCTTGGTGGTCATTGGGTGCATATACGTTGACTAAGGTGTATAGAGTTATTGAGTTAACAAACTATAATGAGGTATCTACCCTCAGTGTCTCTGTCAATGGATATTCGTGAATAAGTCACATCACTCCTAATGAGTATCGCGACTCCTCTTTTCTTTTTTTTTTTTATAGGAGGCTTTTTTACAGACTGGATAGAGAGTGGACTTAAATGTATGTAGGGATGGGTCTGACCAGTGAGTCTCTTGTATAAACGCTACTTATATTTTACTGAGCTTAAGGTACCTTACCAGTAAGCTTTGCTTTGTTGGGGGTGTTGAGTCCTTAAGATTAAGGGTTGAGAGCATTAAGGGGGCCTTCTATCTTGGTGTACAAGTGATTTGTGCAGTCCAGGTGAATCCGTCTGAGAAAGAGGCAAGAAAGGGAAAATAGGGGTGGAGAAAAAAAAAGGAGGAGAAAAAAGGGAGAGGAGAGAAGGGGAGGGAGGAATGGCTCACATCTGCAATGGAAACAGGTAACATAATTGTAGAACAAAACAAAATAGTGGTCAGCGCAAAAAGGCACTGCTCAAGGCTATTCTGGAGGCTCCATTTCGTTGTCCAGAGGATAACACCTCCATAAGTATAATTAACTGTAGTGGGGGGGGGGGGGAGGAGGGGCTGCTTAAGTAAAGATAAAAAGTGACTAACATCATTACTTCATGACCGTAGTGCTACTTTGTTTAACAATTGTGCAGATTAACACATCAAACAGAAATCTCAGTATAAAAGCTATTTCTTTCATGTAATTAGCAAGAGTCCATGAGCTAGTGATGTATGGGATATACATTCCTACCAGGAGGGGCAAAGTTTCCCAAACCTCAAAATGCCTATAAATACACCCCTCACCACACCCACAAATCAGTTTTACAAACTTTGCCTCCTATGGAGGTGGTGAAGTAAGTTTGTGCTAGATTCTACGTTGATATGCGCTCCACAGCAGGTTGGAGCCCGGTTTTCCTCTCAGCGTGCAGTGAATGTCAGAGGGATGTGAGGAGAGTATTGCCTATTTGAATTCAATGATCTCCTTCTACGGGGTCTATTTCATAGGTTCTCTGTTATCGGTTGTAGAGATTCATCTCTTACCTCCCTTTTCAGATCGACGATATACTCTTATATATACCATTACCTCTACTGATTCTCGTTTCAGTACTGGTTTGGCTTTCTACTACATGTAGATGAGTGTCCTGGGGTAAGTAAGTCTTATTTTCTGTGACACTCTAAGCTATGGTTGGGCACTTTTATATAAAGTTCTAAATATATGTATTCAAACATTTATTTGCCTTGACTCAGGATGTTCAACGTTCCTTATTTCAGACAGTCAGTTTCATATTTGCCATAATGCATATGAATAAATCAATTTTTTTCTTACCTTAAAATTTGACTTTTTTCCCTGTGGGCTGTTAGGCTCGCAGGGGCTGAAAATGCTTCATTTTATTGCGTCATTCTTGGCGCGGACTTTTTTGGCGCAAAAAAAAATAATTTTTTTTTTGTTTCCGGTGTCATACGTGTCGCCGGAAGTTGCGTCATTTTTGACGTTTTTTTGCGCCAAAAGTGTCGGCGTTCCGGATGTGGTGTCATTTTTGGCGCCAAAAGCATTTAGGCGCCAAATAATGTGGGCGTCTTTTTTGGCGCTAAAAAAATATGGGCGTCACTATTGTCTCCACATTATTTAAGTCTCATTATTTATTGCTTCTGGTTGCTAGAAGCTTGTTCACTGGCATTTTTTCCCATTCCTGAAACTGTCATTTAAGGAATTTGATCAATTTTGCTTTATATGTTGTTTTTTCTATTACATATTGCAAGATGTCCCAGATTGACACTGAGTCAGAAGATACTTCTGGAAAAATGCTGCCTGGTGCTGGATCTACCAAAGTTAAGTGTATCTGCTGTAAACTTGTGGTATCTGTTCCTCCAGCTGTTGTTTGTAATGAATGTCATGACAAACTTGTTAATGCAGATAATATTTCCTTTAGTAATGTTACATTACCTGTTGCTGTTCCGTCAACATCTAATACTCAGAGTGTTCCTGTTAACATAAGATATTTTGTTTCTAAATCCATTAAGAAGGCTATGTCTGTTGTTCCTCCTTCTAGTAAACATAAAAGGTCTTTTAAAACTTCTCATTTTTCAGATGAATTTTTAAATGAACATCATCATTCTGATTCTGATAATGGTTCCTCTAGTTCAGAGGATTCTATCTCAGAGGTTGATGCTGATAAATCTTCATATTTATTCAAAATGGAATTTATTCGTTCTTTACTTAAAGAAGTCTTAATTGCTTTAGAAATAGAGGATTCTGGTCCTCTTGATACTAAATCTAAACGTTTAAATAAGGTTTTTAAATCTCCTGTAGTTATTCCAGAAGTTTTTCCTGTCCCTGATGCTATTTCTGAAGTAATCTCCAGGGAATGGAATAATTTGGGTAATTCATTTACTCCTTCTAAACGTTTTAAGCAATTATATCCTGTGCCATCTGACAGATTAGAATTTTGGGACAAAATCCCTAAAGTTGATGGGGCTGTCTCTACTCTTGCTAAACGTACTACTATTCCTACGGCAGATAGTACTTCCTTTAAGGATCCTTTAAATAGGAAGATTGAATCCTTTCTAAGAAAAGCTTACTTATGTTCAGGTAATCTTCTTAGACCTGCTATATTTTTAGCGGATGTTGCTGCAGCTTCAACTTTTTGGTTAGAAGCTTTAGCGCAACAAGTAACAGATCATAATTCTCATAGCATTGTTCATCTTCTTCAACATGCTAATAACTTTATTTGTGATGCCATCTTTGATATCATTAGAGTTGATGTCAGGTATATGTCTCTAGCTACTTTAGCTAGAAGAGCTTTATGGCTTAAAACTTGGAATGCTGATATGTCTTCTAAGTCAACTTTGCTTTCCCTTTCTTTCCAGGGTAATAAATTATTTGGTTCTCAGTTGGATTCTATTATCTCAACTGTTACTGGAGGGAAAGGAACTTTTTTACCACAGGATAAAAAATCTAAAGGTAAATTTAGGTCTAATAATCGTTTTCGTTCCTTTCGTCACAATAAGGAATAAAGCCTGATCCTTCACCCACAGGAGCGGTATCAGTTTGGAAACCATCTCCAGTCTGGAATAAATCCAAGCCTTTTAGAAAACCAAAGCCAGCTCCCAAGTCCACATGAAGGTGCGGCCCTCATTCCAGCCCAGCTGGTAGGGGGCAGATTACGATTTTTCAAAGAAATTTGGATCAATTCAATTCACAATCTTTGGATTCAAAACATTGTTTCAGAAGGGTACAGAATTGGCTTCAAGATAAGGCCTCCTGCAAAGAGATTTTTTCTTTCCCGTGTCCCAGTAAATCCAGCGAAGGCTCAAGCATTTCTGAAATGTGTTTCAGATCTAGAGTTGGCTGGAGTAATTATGCCAGTTCCAGTTCTGGAACAGGGGCTGGGGTTTTATTCAAATCTCTTCATTGTACCAAAGAAGGAGAATTCCTTCAGACCAGTTCTGGATCTAAAAATATTGAATCGTTATGTAAGGATACCAACATTCAAAATGGTAACTATAAGGACTATCCTGCCTTTTGTTCAGCAAGGGCATTATATGTCCACAATAGATTTACAGGATGCATATCTGCATATTCCGATTCATCCAGATCACTATCAGTTTCTGAGATTCTCTTTCCTAGACAAGCATTACCAGTTTGTGGCTCTGCCGTTTGGCCTAGCAACAGCTCCAAGGATTTTCACAAAGGTTCTCGGTGCCCTTCTGTCTGTAATCAGAGAACAGGGCATTGTGGTATTTCCTTATTTGGACGATATCTTGGTATTTGCTCAGTCTTCACATTTAGCAGAATCTCATGCGAATCGACTTGTGTTGTTTCTTCAAGATCATGGTTGGAGGATCAATTTACCGAAAAGTTCATTGATTCCTCAGACAAGGGTAACCTTTTTAGGTTTCCAGATAGATTCAGCGTCCATGACTCTGTCTCTGACAGACAAGAGACATCTAAAATTGATCTCAGCTTGTCGAAACCTTCAATCACAATCATTCCCTTCGGTAGCCTTTTGCATGGAAATTCTGCAAAAGGCTACTGCTGAACCAGTGGTGCAGGGATTACACAAAGATATCTCAATTAATATCTTTAAAACCGATTGTACGACACTCTCTGAAGTAGTGGACAGATCACCATCGTTTAGTTCAGGGGGCTTCTTTTGTTCTTCCGACCTGGACTGTAATTTCAACAGATGCAAGTCTGACAGGTTGGGGAGCTGTTTGGGGGTCTCTGACAGCACAAGGGGTTTGGGAATCTCAGGAGGTGAGATTACCAATCAATATTTTGGAACTCCGTGCAATTTTCAGAGCTCTTCAGTCATGGCCTCTTCTAAAGAGAGAATCGTTCATTTGTTTTCAGACAGACAATGTCACAACTGTAGCATACATCAATCATCAAGGAGGAACTCACAGTCCTCTGGCTATGAAAGAAGTATCTCGAATACTGGTATGGGCGGAATCCAGCTCCTGTCTAGTTTCTGCGGTTCATATCCCAGGTATAGACAATTGGGAAGCGGATTATCTCAGTCGCCAAACGTTACATCCGGGCGAATGGTCTCTTCACCCAGAGGTATTTCTTCAGATTGTTCAAATGTGGGGACTTCCAGAAATAGATCTGATGGCTTCTCATCTAAACAAGAAACTTCCCAGGTATCTGTCCAGATCCAGGGATCCTCAAGCGGAAGCAGTGGATGCATTGTCACTTCCTTGGAAGTATCATCCTGCCTATATCTTTCCGCCTCTATTTCTTCTTCCAAGAGTAATCTCCAAGATTCTGAAGGAATGCTCGTTTGTTCTGCTGGTGGCTCCAGCATGGCCTCACAGGTTTTGGTATGCAGATCTTGTCCGGATGGCCTCTTGCCAACCGTGGACTCTTCCGTTAAGACCAGACCTTCTGTCGCAAGGTCCTTTTTTCCATCAGGATCTCAAATCCTTAAATCTAAAGGTATGGAGATTGAACGCTTGATTCTTAGTCAAAGAGGTTTCTCTGACTCTGTGATTAATACTATGTTACAGGCTCGTAAATCTGTATCTAGGAAGACATATTATAGAGTCTGGAAGACTTACATTTCTTGGTGTCTTTCTCATAATTTTTCCTGGCATTCTTTTAGAATTCCGAGAATTTTACAGTTTCTTCAGGATGGTTTGGATAAAGGTTTGTCTGCAAGTTCCTTGAAAGGACAAATCTCTGCTCTTTCTGTTCTTTTTCACAGAAAGATTGCTAATCTTCCTGATATTCATTGTTTTGTACAAGCTTTGGTTCGTATAAAACCTGTCATTAAGTCAATTTCTCCTCCTTGGAGTTTGAATTTGGTTCTGGGGGCTCTTCAAGCTCCTCCGTTTGAACCTATGCATTCATTGGACATTAAATTACTTTCTTGGAAAGTTTTGTTTCTTTTGGCCATCTCTTCTGCTAGAAAAGTTTCTGAATTATCTGCTCTTTCTTGTGAGTCTCCTTTTCTGATTTTTCATCAGGATAAGGCGGTGTTGCGAACTTCTTTTAAATTTTTACCTAAGGTTGTGAATTCTAACAACATTAGTAGAGAAATTGTGGTTCCTTCATTATGTCCTAATCCTAAGAATTCTAAGGAGCGATCATTGCATTCTTTGGATGTAGTTAGAGCTTTGAAATATTATGTTGAAGCTACTAAGAATTTCCGAAAGACTTCTAGTCTATTTGTTATCTTTTCCGGTTCTAGGAAAGGTCAGAAGGCCTCTGCCATTTCTTTGGCATCTTGGTTGAAATCTTTAATTCATCATGCTTATGTCGAGTCGGGTAAAACTCCACCTCAAAGGATTACAGCTCATTCTACTAGGTCAGTTTCTACTTCCTGGGCGTTTAGGAATGAAGCTTCGGTTGATCAGATTTGCAAAGCAGCAACTTGGTCTTCTTTGCATACTTTTACTAAATTCTACCATTTTGATGTGTTTTCTTCTTCTGAAACAGTTTTTGGTAGAAAAGTACTTCAGGCAGCTGTTTCAGTTTGATTCTTCTGCTTATAATTTCAGTTTTTTTCATTATAAGATTTAAACTTTATTTTGGATGTGGATTATTTTCAGCGGAATTGGCTGTCTTTATTTTATCCCTCCCTCTCTAGTGACTCTTGCGTGGAAGATCCACATCTTGGGTAGTCATTATTCCATACGTCACTAGCTCATGGACTCTTGCTAATTACATGAAAGAAAACATAATTTATGTAAGAACTTACCTGATAAATTCATTTCTTTCATATTAGCAAGAGTCCATGAGGCCCACCCTTTTTGTGGTGGTTATGATTTTTTTGTATAAATCACAATTATTCCTTATTTTTTATGCTTTCGCACTTTTTTCTTATCACCCCACTTCTTGGCTATGCGTTAAACTGATTTGTGGGTGTGGTGAGGGGTGTATTTATAGGCATTTTGAGGTTTTGGAAACTTTGCCCCTCCTGGTAGGAATGTATATCCCATACGTCACTAGCTCATGGACTCTTGCTAATATGAAAGAAATGAATTTATCAGGTAAGTTCTTACATAAATTATGTTTTTCGACCATGGGAGGAGGGTATGACCAAGGGGGGTATACACTTGTATAAAAAATATATCAAGAGAGGTAGGTTAAATCGCTACATCCGTCCCAGCAAAATAAGTGCCTACGGGATGTGTTGTATATAACCCCCAAACTCTTAGTCATTCAATATAGTACATAACAATTACAAGAGGTAAAAGTTGTAGAATTATGTAAACAGAGGCAATGTTAACAATCTAACTACTAAAATATACTGAATGTATGCCTCAAAATTTTATGTAGTAGAAACAGTGAGCATCCTAGCCACATCATAACTAGCGTTAGGGAAAGCTTAACAAAAGAGGCAGTCCCAACAGAGTCTGTAACTCCAGTGGTTGTATGGCCTATACAGGCTATCAATTAAGCAAAGGATACCAGAAGGTTAGGAGGATCTCCTAGGAAGATTTCTGCTGGGTTCCAGCAGGTCTCCTACTTGCCTGAGGAGGTCTGTGGGGTAGAGTATCTGAGTGCTCAGCAGGTTCTCCCGGAAAGGAGTTTCCATTGGTGAAGTAATGTCCTTGCTTGTTGTGGCATAGAAACTGTATATAGGTGTCCATCTTTGGCAATAAGGAGTTTTACAGGGAATCCCCACCTATATATTATATTCTGGGCTCTCAATATTTTGGTATGATCTGCAAAGATCTTTCTCAGCAGCAGGGTATGTGCAGAAAGGTCCGGGAAGATCTGGACAGTTTCAAACTTTTCAGGTAGGTTCTTGCCTCTCATGTTTATGTTGATGATTTATTTTTTAAAATAAAAATAGTGGAGTCTCACCATCACATCCCTTGGCTTGTCATTAGCAATTGAGCGTGGCCTAGCTACTCTATGTGCTTGATCCCTCAATAGGTCAGAGTCAGAGGCCTCAGTTCCTTAAATAGTTTTGTAAGGAAGGATTCCAGATCCCGGGGTGAGATTGACCTGAGAGGCCAAGCTCTCTGAATAGGCTAGGAGGTTTGTATGGTCAACAAGGAGGTCCTTACTATGGAAGCTTTGTCCCTTTTAAGTTCAGAGCAGGGTTTCTCAAATGTCTTTGATAAAAAGTCATGATGATCTGCTAGCATGGCTTTAATGGAGGCCACAAGTGCAGTAGAGGTCTCAGGGTGCTTAACGTTGTTATTATTAAGTGTAGTTAGTGGGGATCTCAGGGTATTTTCCAAGGGGGTACTCGAGTCCGATAGGTCATCATCTGAACCCTTTGGCTGGATTCAGGAGGCTAAATGGAAATGGTCCATTACCGTCTTTTTGACGAGTTTGACGATTATGACTTTTTTTTTTCCCCCACCCATTGTTTTTCCCTCCTATTATTCTTTGTTGACTCCACAGCTTGGCTATTGGTTCCCAAGAGTAAGGATCGTGGACTCTCGCTATCATTAGAATGAAAACAAAATGTATTCTTACCTGATAAATTAATTTCTTTCTTGGTAGTGAGAGTCCACGAGCCCACCCAAAAAGTGTATACATGGTGAGCGGCAGTGCTTGTTTGCACCTCTTTACCCTACTGTCTTTCTCAATTTCTTCTTTCCTCGGGTATAAATACTACTGGGAGAGAAGGGGAAATAGGAGGGATATATTAAAGCTCTGGTAGGGTGTCTTTTGCCTCCTCCTGGTTGCCAGGTGATGTAATTCCCAAGAGTAAGGATTGTGAACACTCACTACAAATGAAATTAATTTATCATGTTTGAATACATTTTGTTTTCTTAAAAGATGTGTGATTGTTACATTTATATTTAGGGTTGTTATTATAACCTAATAGCTTAACACCCCATCTTCTAGTTACACTATTAAGAAGGTTACAGACATTATTTATGTCCTATTTTCCAGTGCACTGTGAATGCAAAAATGTTCTATTTACATTCTAAGGGCTTTTTGAGGAATAGCTATATCCAATGTTTTGGTGTATTAACCAACGCAATATTCAATCAGTTGTTAGTATTGTAAAATTATAGTTGTTCCCTGCTGTCGCCTCACTCAATTGGTTGCTTGTATTACATTGCTATTCGCTCTGCTAGTACATAAACAAAGCATCTTTAGTAAAATAAATATTAATAGTCTGCATTTCTTGAATTGCTGCAACATCAGCCTCCACAGGAACACTTGCCCCTCATAAAACATTCCTCCAATCGCATCCGCTATGACTACATTATTTTTGCATACTAATTAGCTCCTGAATACATTTGTGCAGTGTGGAAACGTCAGTCATGCTAAAGCAACAGGAGACGCCAATGGGATGGTGGATGTTATATCTGTAGCATGAGAGGAGATGCCAGAATACTACACACACACATCTATACCTGCAACACTGATTAGCACTGCCTCATTGCATGTCTTCTATTACATTGCTGGACTTGCATCTCATGGCAGTTACTGATATCAGTAGCTTCAACTTTACTCATTTAGATTTTTATTTTAAAACACAGAGCAATTGTTATCAGGAAAAGATTCTGATGCCAGTCAATAATTTTGTGACTGCTGTTCTATAATTAGTAACAACTTTTTGAGGTTAAAAAAAAAAAAAAAGAAATACATTTGCAGAGAAAAGGTTAAGGACCCCACCAGTTAATAATGGTGGATAAAAATGTGATTTTTATTTAAATCAGTATTTATTTTTTGAGGAAAAATCTTTCTAAATATTGTTTTCTATTTAAGACATATTTCAAAAGTTATTCATCCTGAAATAAGGGTTAGTTTTGAATGATGTGTCAGGATGCTGTATATTCATGTCTGCATTTTTCATTAATCCATTCACAATATTATACACTCCTGGAGATTTCTGTAAAATTATTTGGGGCATTTTTTCTATCTAGAAGGGATTATCACATATTTGATTTGCAGTTCTCAATACTATGAATTTGTGTCTGCAGTGATAACATGCTACTTCTTTACAGCAAAAATATTATAAAATAAACATACAGAGTTGAAAAAAAGACCTTAATCCAATTGTTCCTGCAAATCTTTGTGCACAGAATCAACATCTTAAAGGGACATAAGATCCAAAATTCTTTCATTATTCAGACAGAGCATACAGTTTTAAAAAGCGTTCCAATTTACTTTTCTTTCATGTAATTGGCAAGGGTCCATGAGCTAGTGACGTATGGGATATACAATCCTACCAGGAGGGACAAAGTTTCCCAAACCTCAAAATGCCTATAAATACACCCCTCACCACACCCATAATTTAGTTTTTACAAACTTTGCCTCCTATGGAGGTGGTGAAGTAAGTTTGTGCTTAGATTATACGTTGATATGCGCTTCTCTGCATTTTGAAGCCTCTCAGAGTACAGCGAATGTCAGTGGGTTGTGAAGGGAGTATCACCTATTGAATACAATGGTTTTCCTCTCGGTAGATCTATTTCATAGGTTCTTTGTTATCGGTCGTAGAGATTCATCTCCTACCTCCCTTTTCATATCGACGATATACTTTCATATTCCATTACCTCTACTGATAACCGTTTCAGTACTGGTTTGGCTATCTGCTATATGTGGATGGGTGTCTTTTGGTAAGTATGTTTTCATTACTTAAGACACTCTCAGCTATGGTTTGGCACTTTATGTATTAATATAAAGTTCCAAATATATATGTATTGTACTTATATTTGCCATGAGTCAGGTTTATGTATATTTCTTTTTGAAAACTGTCAGTTTCATATTTGTGAAAAGCATATTTAGGAAAATAGTTTTTCTTACCAGGGGTATAGTCTTTTTTTTCTATTGACTGTTTTCTCTTTAAATTTTGCGTGCAAAATTAGGCTCGCGAGGGCGCAAAATGCAGAAGTTTATTGAGTCATTCTTGGCGCAAGATTTTTTTTGGGAGAAGTTACGTCCGATGACGCAAATTCATCATTTCCGGCGTCTTAGTTGACACTGAGTTCCTTGCTCAAGGTTGCGTCGTCAATGACGCGAGTGTGTCATTTTCGGATGTTGTTAGTGCAAAAAAATTTTTAGTTACATTGTGCGTCATACTTGGCGCCAAATAATTTCATTATTTAAAACCCCATTCCTATGTGCCTCTTGACTTTTTCTATGTTAGAGGGCTAGGCTGTTTGCATTTTTTTCCCATTCCTGAAACTGCCATATAAGGAAATTGATAATTTTGCTTTATATGTTGTTTTTTCTCTTACATTTTGCAAGATGTCTCAATTTGATCCTGTCTCAGAAACCACTGTTGGAACCCTGCTGCCTGACAGTTCTACCAAAGCTAAGTGCATTTGTTGTAAATTTGTGGAGATTATATCTCCAGCTGTGGTATGTAATAGTTAGTCATGATAAGCTTTTACATGCAGAGAATGTGTCCATCAGAGAATGTGTCTATGCCTGTTGTTCCTTCAACATCTAATGTACAAGATATACCTGTGAATATAAAAGATTTTACTGCTGATGCGATTCAGAAGACTTTGTCTGCCATTCCGCCTTCTAATAAACGTAAAAGGTCTTTTAAAACTTCTCATAAAGTTGATGAAATTTCTAATGACTGACAACATACTGAATTATCCTCATCTGACGAGGATCTATCTGATTCAGAAGATCCTTCCTCAGATATTGACACTGACAAATCTACTTATTTATTTAAAATGAAGTATATTCGTTCCTTGTTAAAAGAAGTGTTGATTACATTGGATATTGAGGAAACTAGTCCTCTTGATATTAAAACTAGTAAACATTTAAATTCTGTTTATAAACCTCCTGTGGTTACTCCAAAGGTTTTTCCAGTTCCTGATGCTATTTCTGATATGATTTCTAAGGAATGGAATAGGCCTGGTACTTCTTTTATTCCTTCTTCATGGTTTAAAAAAATCTTATCCTTTGCCAGCAGTTAGATTGGAGTTTTGGGAAAAGATCCCCAAAGTTGATGGAGCTATTTCTACTCTTGCTAAACGTACTACTATTCCTATGGAAGATAGTACTTCTTTTAAAGACCCTTTAGATAGGAAACTTGAATCTTATCTAAGGAAAGCTTATTTATATTCTGGTCATCTCCTCAGGTCTGTTTTACCATCAGGATCTCAAATCATTAAATTTGAAGGTATGGAAATTGAACGCCTAGTGCTTAGTCATAGAGGTTTCTCTGACTCAGTGATTAATACTATATTACATGCTCGTAAATCTGTTTCTAGGAAGATTTATTATATTTCATGGTGTTCTTCTCATAAATTCTCCTGGCATTCTTTAAGTCGGGTCAGGCCCCTTTAGAGAATTAAAGCTCATTTTACTAGATCAGTCTCCACGTCGTGGGCTTTTAAGAATGAAGCTTCAGTTGATCAGATTTGCAAAGCACCAACTTGCTCTTCTTTGCATACATTTACTAAATTCTACCGTTTTTATGTATTTGCTTCTTCGGAAGCAGTTTTTGGTAGAAAAGTTCTTCAGGCAGCTGTTTCAGTTTGATTCCTCTGCTTATGTTTTAAGTTTTTTTTTTTTCTCTCATTTATGAGAAAAACTTTTTTTTTTTTTTTTGGTTGTGGATTTAATTTTCTCAGCGGAAAATGGCTGTTATTATTTTATCCCTCCCTCTCTAGTGACTCCTGTGTGGAGTTCCACATCTTGGGTATTTCTATCCCATACGTCACTAGCTCATGGACTCTTGCCAATTACATGAAAGAAAACATAATTTATTTAAGAACTTACCTGATAAATTCATTTCTTTTATATTGGCAAGAGTCCATGAGACCCACCCTTTTTATGGTGGTTATGATTTTTTTGTATAAAGCACAATTATTTCCAAATTCCTCTGTTGATGCTTTTTACTCCTTTCTTTTTCACTCCACTACTTGGCTATTCGTCAAAACTGAATTGTGGGTGTGGTGAGGGGTGTATTTATAGGCATCTTGAGGTTTGGGAAAAACGTTGCCCCTCCTGGTAGGATTGTATATCCCATACGTCACTAGCTCATGGACTCTTGCCAATTTGAAAGAAATTAATCTATCAGGTAAGTTCTTACATAAATTATGTTTCATTATCAACTTTTCTTCATTTGTATGTTATTCTTTGTTTAAGATATATTTAGATAGGTAGCGTCCATATGTCTGGAACAGTACATGACAGGAAATAGTGCTGCCATCTAGTGCTCCTGCTAATTTATAACATTGTTTCAAAACTACTGCCATAAAGTGCTGCTAATATGTGCACACTCCTGAGCTTACGTCCCTGCTTTTCAAAAAAGGACAACAAGAAAATAAAGAACATTTGATAATAGAAGTAAAATGGATAGTTTCAATTTACTTTTATTAAGAAAGCTAAAACTAGGTAGGCTCACCTGCTAATTTTTAAGCCCTTAAAGGCCGCCTTTTATCTGAGTGCATTTGACAGTTTTTCACAGCTAGAGATTGTTAATTCATGTGTGCCATATAGATAACATTGTACTCACGCTAGTGGTGTTACTTAATCAGAGAACACTGATTGGCTAAAATGCAAGTCTATCAAAAGATCTGAGATAAGGAGGTCGTCTGCAGAAGCTTAGATACAAGGTAATTACAGAGGTAAAAAGTATATTAATATAACCGTGTTGGTTATACAAAACTGGGGAATTTTAAATAAAGGGATTATCTATCTTTTTAAACAATAACATTTTTGGTGTTTAATGTCCCTGTAAGAGCTAGGTTTCAAGATGTTCAATGAATAGAAGTTTGTTTGGTGTGTAACAGTCTGTATTCATTTTCTAAAAATGCTCAGACCTTTATGTTCTTTGCCGACTTTTCATCTGCTCTTTTTGTTGAAGATTAAATTTCAACTACACTTAGGGCTGCCAGTTGTGCTCCATAAAAATACTGAACAACCTATAGGGGACTGGGCACAGGTGGAAGGTGGGATCAATGTCCCTCAAACACCCCACCTCTTGATACCAGCGTGAATATTTTTTCACAGCTGTGTAGTCATTTTATCTCCTCGGTTGCCAGTAACGCTTGTATGAAGTAGTGATTTCCCCCCTATGAGTACCAGGGGTACACACATCAATCAATTAACACCCCCACAGCTGCCTGTAATGCATTTGATAGAAAGTGCACACTTCTTTTTCGGCCATATTTGTAATACATAGAGGTATTGGAGTGTCCAGTATTTTTGTACAGATTTTGCTGGACAGCCTGCTAAAATACTGGACTGTCCAATTGAATACTGGACACCTGGCAACAACCCTACCTACACTACCCATTCACTTAGACACTCACGTCTCCAGCTAAGTCTCCAAAAACTAAAGGATGGCTGAGAACAACCCCCCTACCCCCTGTTCCCAACATAAGTATTTGAAAAACCCATGCTTGAAAGTGTTCTACTTATTTAGGATTGATAACTGCAAAGGGAGGTATGTGCTCAAAATTACTGAACCCCTACCCCTCCCATCTTTTTCTCATAATTTAGAGCATCATTCTTTCACCTCTAATTATAGCCAGCAAATTCTCATCAGCACGTTCACAAAACTAAAACTATGCAAAAGGATGAGACTATGATTATGAAGAATACAAGATAGAACCTGCAGTGCTGATTAGCCCAGCTCTTCTGCATATCTCCTATAGCACAGTGTTGGCATCTTCAAAGTGTATGTGCATTCCTAAAAATCCAAGCAGACATTTCAGCAGACACATAGAGAATTGCAACAGCAACGTAATTTGAAAAACACTGTCCTGTTTTTCAACGCAAAAATCTGGGTTTAATGTACCTTTAAATACTTTTTGTAGATTGGTGCAGAATGTACTATTCACCTTGAGCTATTACCAAACAACAGACACTAGATGGCACTGCCATGTTTCTTATCTTTTCTCTGGCGCCTCCAGAACAGTTTTTTATGCAAAATCCAGAAAGCAGCATGACCTCTTGGATTAGTAGAGGAGTAATTATCTACTGCTGAGCCCTAGATTGTGTACTCTGCTAAAATCTAGCTTTCCTGACAACCTGTAAAATAAAAGATATAGAGACTTTACTCTAGGCAGTTTTGCTTTAAGTCTTTCACTTTCTCAAAGACCTAGCAACAATTTATATGATCATTAAAGAGGACACTGAACCTGAATTTTTTCTTTTCGTTGATTCAGATAGAGCATGCAATTTTAAGCAACTTTTTAATTTACTCCTTATTATCAAATTTTCTTCATTCCTCTTGTTAACTTTATTTGAAAAGCAAGAATGTAAGTATAGATGCCAGCCCATTTTTTGTGAACAACCTGGGTTGTCCTTGTTAATTGGTGGATACATTTCATCCACCAATTAAAAAAAAGTGCTATCCCGGAGTTCTGAAATAAAAAAAAAAATCTTAGATGCCTTTCTTTTTTAAATAAAGATAGCTAGAGAACGAAGAAAAATTGATAATAGGAGTAAATTACAAAGTTGTTTAAAATTGTATGCTCTATCTGAATCACAAAAGAGAAAATTTGGGTTCAGTGTCCCTTTAAGTTCTTTGTGAACCAAAATAAATTGGCAAAGGTTACACTTTTTATTTACATAATGTGAATGTTTCCAGTATTGTAATAGTGTGTATTGCAAAACTGTGAACAGTGTAATATGGCTTTATTTCTTTAGTGTTTTTTTGTACTTTTATTTTTAAAGGGATAGTAAACCCAAAAATTATCTTTCATGATTCAGATAATTTTAAAACAACTTTACAATTTACTTCTATTATCAAATTTACTTAATTCTTTTGTTATCCATTGCTGAAGGAACAGCATTGCATTACTGGCAGGATGCCTAAACACATCTATTTAGCCATCACAAGAGACAAATGTGTGAGCAGGCACCAATTAGCTGTAGCTCCCCACTGGTGTATGATATGTGTGTATTCTAAATCATGCAAGTTTAATTTTGACTTTTCTATCCCTTTAAATCTTCTTGAGAGAACATGAAAATTAAATTGGCCGTTTGTTTTAAGGAATTATCTTTAAAGCTTTAAATAAGCCTTTTAGACCCTCACCATGGCAACGGCTGCAAGTTTCAATTAGATTTTCCAACATAACTAGTGTTTTAAGACAAATAGCTTTATTGAATGATGATCAAAGTTGTTCCAAATCTGTTCAAATATCAAAATGAATAGGGCTGAGCTTTAATGATGTGACTAGACATTGAGTAAAAGTTCTACTGACTAGAAAGTGTAGTTTCTAAATTACTGCTAATGTGGTAATACACTAAAGCTACAGAATTTTGAGCGCTATACAAATAAAATATTATAACAATAATAAAATCAAATTTTGTGAATTTTTCTTTAAGCACAAACAATTCAGAAATCATATAAACAAGACCAGACTGTCATTTTGTTAATGCTAAGAGATATGAAACCCCCAAAAAATAATGTGTGATTGCGACAGAAACATACCATTTTAAAGAAAAGTTTTCCAATTTACTTCTGTTATCTAATTTGCTTTGTTCCCATGATATTCTGGCACCAGGAACACTACATGGCAGGAAATAGTGCCTGCCATCTAGTGCTCTTGCAAATTGATAAGATTCAGCAAAACTACTGCCATATAGTGCTCTATAAATGGGCCGTCTCCTAAGCATACGTCCCTGCTTTTCAGCAAAAGATAACACAGAGCACAAAGACAATTTGATCATAGAAGTGAATTAGGAAATTGTTTAAAACATCATGCTTTATCTGAATCATGAAAGAAAAATGTTGGGTTTCATATCCCTTTAAAACAATGAGATCTAAACTATGTATTAAGTAGGTCTGTTTGGTTAATGCAGAATGTACCCGAAACCTAATTGGGGATCTCTAAGGGCTGACTGTTGTATAATTACTCATTAAACCAGTAGCCATAGTATGGGCATCCCTGAGGTAATTAAATAGCATTCCATCTAACATTTTATTTTATGTTTGCGTTCATGACGTTAAACATTATAGTTGCTATTTTTGAATGACCTACTGTGTCACGGTTCTGGGACGTAGATAAAACATAGAAACATAGATATTGACGGCAGATAAGAGCCATAGGCCCAGCAAGTCTGCCCGACCTTTACACTAACAGTATACAACTTATCTAGTTCGTAGGATAGCCTTAGCTTGTCCCATGCATTTTTAAAGTCCCCCACAGTGTTTGTTGCTACTACCTCTGAGTACTGATGTTTTTCCAAGACCTAAAAGGCTTACAGAATTATTAGTAAGGAGTGGGATAGGCCCGGTGTGCCCTTTTCCCCACCTCCTATATTTAGAAAAATGTTTCCCAATAGATGCCACTTCACGGGACATATGGCAGACTGTCCCCTAAGGTGGAGGGAGCAGTTTCTCAACTTTAGCAAAGCGTACCACTATCCCGGTTGAGGACAGTTGTGCTTTTTCAGATCCAATGGATAAAAAATTAGAGGGTTACCTTAAGAAAATGTTTATTCAACATGGTTTTATTTTACAGCCCCTGCATGCATTGCGCTTGTCACTGCTGCGGCGGCATTCTGGTTTGAGGCCCTGGAAGAGGCCATCATACAGCTCCATTGACTGAAATTGTTGACAAGCTTAGAACTCTTAAGCTAGCTAACCCATTTGTTTCTGATGCCATTGTTCATTTGACTAAACTAACGGCTAAGAATTCCGGATTCGCCATCCAGGCGCGTAGGGCGCTATGGCTCAAATTCCTGGTCAGCTGATGTGACTTCAAAGTCTAAAATTACTCAACATTCCTTTCAAGGGGCAGACCTTATTCGGACTGGTTTGAAAGAAATTATTGCTGACCATTAACTGGAGGTAAGGGGTCATACCCTTCCTCAGGACTGGGCCAATTCAAAGGCCAAACAGTCTAATTTTCGTTGCCTTTCGAAATTTCAAGGCAGGTGCAGCATCAACTTCCTCTGCTTCAAAACAAGAGGGAACTTTTGCTCAATCCAAGCAGGCCTGGAAACCTAACCAGTCCTGGAACAAGGGCAAGCAGGCCAGAAAGCTGCTGCTGCCTCTAAGACAGCATGAAGGAGCGGCCCCCTATCCGACAACCGGATCTAGTAGGGGGCAGGACTCTCTCTTCTTCGCCCAGGCGTGGGCAAGAGATGTTCAGGACCCCCCCTGGGCCGTTGGAGATCATATCTCAGGGATATCTTCTGGACTTCAAAGCTTCTCCTCCACAAGGGAGATTTCACCTGTCAAGATTATCTGCAAACCAGATAAAGAAAGAGGCATTCCTAAGCTGCGTACAAGATCTCCTTGTAATGGGAGCGATCCATCCAGTTCCGCGGACGGAACAAGGACAGGTGTTTTATTCAAATCTGTTTGTGGTTCCCAAAAAAGCGGGAACCTTCAGACCAATTTTGGATTTAAATATCCTAAACAAATTCCTCAGGGGCAAACCTGAATTGGATCTCATGGCGTCTCGCCAGAGCGCCAAGCTTCCCTTGTTACGGATCCAGGTCCAGGGACCCAGAATCGGCACTGATAGATGCTCTAGCAGCGCCTTGGTTCTTCAACCTGGCTTATGTTCTCCACCGTTTCCCTCTGCTCCCTCGACTGATTGCCAAAATTCAAACAGGAAAGAGCGATCAGTGATATTGATAGCGCCTGCTTGGGCCACGCAGGACCTGGTATGCAGACCATAGTGGACATCCTTTCCACCATGGACTCTGCCTCTGAGACAAGACCTTCTAATACAAGGTCCTTTCAATTATCCAAATCTACTTTCTCTGAGACCTGACTGCATGGGAGATTGAACGCTTGATCCTATCAAAGCGTGGCTTCTCCGAGTCAGTAAATTGAATACTTAATACAGGCACGAAAGCCTGTCACCAGGAAAATTTACCACAAGACATGGCGTAAATATCTTCATTGGTGTGAATCCAAGAATTACTCATGGAGTAGGGTTAGGATTCCCTAGGATATTGTCCTTCCTCCAAGAGGGTTTGGACAAAGGATTATCTGCTAGTTCTTTAAAGGGACAGATTTCTGCTCTGTCTATTCTTTTACACAAGCGTCCTGGCAGAAGTTCCAGACGTTCAGCGCATTTTGTCAGGCTTTAGTTAGAATTAAGCCTGTGTTTAAAACCTGTTGCTCTCCATGGAGCTTAAACTTGGTTCTTAAAGTTCTTCAAGGGGTTCAGTTTTGAACCCCTCTCATTCTATTGATATACAAACTTCTTTCATGGAAAGTTCTTTTTCTGATGGCTATTTCCCTCGGCTCGAAGAGTCCTCGGAGTTATCTGCCTTACATTGTGATTCTCCATTATCTGATCTTTCATTCAGATAAGTTGTTTCTGCCGTACAAAACCCTGGGTTTTTACCTAAGGTTGGTTTCTAACAAGAATATCAATCAAGAGATTGTTGTTCCATCATTATGTCCTAATCCTTCTTCAAAGAAGGAACGTCTTTTGCATAATCTAGACGTAGTCCGTGCCTTGAAGTTTTACTTACAGGCTACTAAAGATTTTCGCCAAACATCTAACCTGTTTGTTGTTTACTCTGGACAGAGGAGAGGTCAGAAGGCCTCGGCAACCTCTCTTTCTTTTTGGCTTCGGAGTATAATCCGTTTAGCCTATGAGACTGCTGGACAGCAGCACTCCCTGAAAGGATTACAGCTCATTCTACTAGAGCTGTGGCTTCCACTTGGGCCTTTAAAATTAGGCCTCTGTTGAACAGATTTGCAAGGCTGCAACTTGGTCTTCCCTTCATACTTTTTCCAAAATTTAACAAATTTGATACTTTTGCTTCTTCGGAGGCTGTTTTTGGGAGAAAGGTTCTACAGGCAGTGGTTCCTCTCCGTTTAAGTTCCTGCCTTGTCCCTCCCATCATCCGTGTACTTAGCTTTGGTATTGGTATCCCACAAGTAATGGATGATCCGTGGGACTGGATACACTTAACAAGAGAAAACATAATTTATGCTTACCTGATAAATTTATTTCTCTTGTAGTGTATCCAGTCCACGGCCCCGCCCTGTCCTTTTCAGGCAGGTCTAAATTTTAATTAAACTACAGTCACCACTGCACCCTATGGTTTCTCCTTTCTCGACTTGTTTCGGTCAAATGAACTGGATATGGCAGTGAGGGGAGGAGCTATATAGCAGCTCTGCTGTGGGTGATCCTCTTGCAAACTTCCTGTTGGGAAGGAGAATATCCCACAAGTAATGGATGATCCGTGGACTGGATACACTACAAGAGAAATAAATTTATCAGGTAAGCATAAATTATGTTTTTAGATGGACTTTAATTGGTCACTTCTAATAAAGGTGCGCTATAACTTACTTTTTAATCTAGCATTGCCACTCTAATACTCTACACTCCGGACACCACTTTAAAAATCATACTATTTCTGAGCTTTGAACAGTTTGAATTGATCAATGAAAGTCACTATAAAATATTGCTTAGATTTCAGACCTGATTTTAAAACATGTAACGTTTACTATCACTTTAAGAATACATTTAACTCTTGTACAGGGGCAATCTATCTCTCTCACTGGACTTTGGTCATCTTAAATAAATTATTTTTATTGTGTTACACAATAAAAATATTTATTTAAGATGACCAAAGTCCAGTGAGTGCTTTATATAAAGCTATAATTTATGATCCCAGTCCACTCTGGCAGTTTGAGACGATTGGTGAGAGTGCAAACACATCACATTTTGCATATATATAATATATATATATAGAATATATATTTATATATATATATATATATATATATATATATATATATATATATATATTATATATATATATACACACATATATATACACATATATATATATATATATATATATATATACACATAATATATACACATATATATATATATATATATATTACACATATATATATATATAATATACACATGCACCAGTATTGATTTTTTTTGTCACAGACCTCGAGGGATATTTTTTCTCTTGTTCCTGGGTAAAAATGTTAGTACTAAACTTACAAATAAAGAGCCTATATTATACATCCCTGCCTGTACCTTTCTTTATAGACAGCGATTAATAGGCTTCTAGAAAACTTTTAAGAATATTTTGGTATTGCTATTTTCATATGCAGTGTCACATCATCATGTCTGTTGTGTTTATAACTCAATTTACTACTTTTTTTTTTAAAATTAATTTTATTAATGATTAACAAAGTTAAAAAAAAACAAGTAGTTAGCTTTTCTTTTTCTTACTTGATACCTTTATATTACAATTTATATTACAATATATTACAACATTAAAGCATGCGCATCTATAGCACTTGAATATTGGCTATTCTAGTCAGCCAATAGAATTACAGTAGCTCTTATTCTATTGGCTATTCAAATCAGCCAATAGAATTAAAGTAGCTTTCATCCGATTGGCTGATATGAATTTGAAGGCTCAAATCAGCCAATAGGAATTCAAGGGACGCCATTTTTAATCGCGTACCTTGAATTCCGATTCAGTGTACGGCGGCGATCATATGACGAGGGATCCGCCACGCTCCATGGCTCCGGTCTTCAGTTACATCGTTGCCGATCTTCAGTTCCTGCATCGCCGGTCTTCAGTTCCATGGAGGACGGTCTTCAACTCCTCCGTGCCGGCTGGTTCCTGGAAGAAGAAGAGGTCGCCGCCTGGAAGAAGACTTCTCCGCCTGGAACAGGAACTTTTCCGCCGGTCTTCAGGACAGGTAAGGAGCACTTGGGGGTTAGACTTAGGTTTTTATACGGGGGGATAGGGTGGGTTTTAGAGTAGGGGTGTGTGGGTGGTGGGTTGTAATGGGGGGGTGTTCTTTTTTTTTTTTTACAGGTAAAATAGGCTGATTACATTGGGGCAATGCCCCACAAAAGGCCCTTTTAAGGGCTGGTAATAGAGCTGATTACTTTTTGTAATTTAGTTTAGGGTAGGGACATTTTTTTTTATTTTGGGGGGCTTTGTTATTTTATTAGGGGCTTAGATTATGTGTAATTAGCTTAAAATTCTTGTAATCATTTTTTATTTTTTGTAATTTAGTGTTTTTTTTTTTGTAATTTAGTTTAGTGTATTTAATTATATTTTAGTTTAGATAATTGTAGTTTATTTAATTTATTGATAGTGTAGGTGTATTTGTAACTTAGGTTAACACCCCTAACTTAATTATTATTAAAATAAATCTAAATAATATTAATATTTTTCTAAATTATTCCTATTTAAAAACTAAATACTTACCTATAAAATAAACCCTAAGATAGCTACAATATAATTAATAATTACATTGTAGCTATTTTAGGGTTTATATTTATTTTACAGGTAAATTGGTAATTATTTTAACTAGGTAGCTATTAAATAGTTATTAACTATTTAATAGCTATTGTACCTAGTTAAAATAAATACCAAGTTACCTGTAAAATAAATATAAACCCTAAAATAGCTACAATGTAATTATTCATTATATTGTAGCTATCTTAGGGTTTATTTTATAGGTAAGTATTTAGTTTTAAATAGGAATAATTTAGTTAATATTATTTAGATTTATTTTAATAATAATTAAGTTAGGGGTGTTAGAGTTAGATAGGGTTAATATAGTTAATATATATAATATAATAACTATATTAACCCTAATATAATTAGGGTTAATATAGGGGGCAGCGGTGTAGGGGGGTCAGGTTAGGGGTTAATATATTTAATATAGGTTGCGGCAGTGTAGGGGGATTAGATTAGGGGTTAATACATTTAATATAGGTGGCGGCGGTGTAGGGTGATTAGTTAGGGGTTAATATAATTAATATAAGTGGCTGCGGTGTAGGGGGATTAGATTACAGGTAAAAGAGCTGATTACTTTGGGACAATGCCCGCAAAAGGCCCTTTTAAGGGCTGGTAATAGTGCTGGTTACTTTGGGGCAATGCCCCGCAAAAGGCCCTTTTCAGGGCTGGTAATAGAGCTGGTTACTTTGGGAATGCCCTGCAAAAAGGCCCTTTTCAGGGCTATTTGTAATTTAGTTTAGGGTAGGGACATTTTAGTATTTTAGGGGGTAATACATTTATTATAGGTGGCGGCGGTGTACGGGGATTAGATTAGTGGTTAATCATTTTAATATCGGTGGCGACGGGGGTAGGGGGAAATTTAGTTAATGATAGGTGGCGGGCGGGGTAGGGGGCTCACATTAGGGAGTAATATAGTTAATGTATGTGGCGGCGGTGTAGGGGGCTCACATTAGGGGGTAATATAGTTAAAATAGGTGGCGGCGGTGTAGGGGGATTAGATTAGGGGGTAATGTAGTTAAAATAGGTGGCGACGGGGTAGGGGGCTCACATTAGGGGGTAATAATTTTAATATAGATGGCGGCGGTGTAGGGGGGGATTACATTAGGGGTTAATAATTTTAATGTAGGTGGCCGGCGGTGTAGGGGGATCACATTAGGGGGGTAATACATATAATGTAGGGTAGCGGCGGTTTAGGGGTCAAAAACTTTATTAAGGATTGCGGTGGGGGATCGCGGTTGACAGGTAGATAGACATTGCACATGCGTTAGGTGTTAGGTTTTATTTTGCAGGTAGTTTAGGGAGTTATGGGGCTCCAATACACAGCGTAAGGCTTGCTACGCCTACATTTCGTGGCGAGGTGAAAATGGAGTAAGATTTCTCCATTTTCGCCACGTAAGTCCTTACGCTGTATATTGGATACCAAACTGCGCTGGTTTGGTATACCTGTCTATGGGCCCAAAAACTACGGCCGAAGGCAGAAATATACGAGCGTAACTTCTAGGTTACACCATATATAAGATACCAAACCAGCGCAAAATTTGGCGTTGCCGGCTTTTGCGGGCGACGCTCCATATCGGATCGGGGCTTTTTTGTCTGCATATGGTAAATATGAAAGAGCTATCTGGTCTACCAATTTCTGTTCTAGTTCATGCCATGTCACCTGTCCTTTTCCCGTCATCCACTCTATTATATAGCGTGTTAATAATGCCGAGTTGTAATATTGAATATTTGGCATTCCTATTCCTCCTTGTTCCTGGGGGGCTTGCAATTTGTTTAATTTAATTCTTGTTTTTTTTATCTCTCCAAATAAAATTCTTAAAGACTGTGTTTATATTATGTAAGTCTATCTTACTCAGTAGGAAAGGTAGCATCTGCATTGGATATAATAATTTAGGTAACCATTTGTATTAATTGGATTCTTCCCGTTTAAATGCAATCCGCTCCAAATCTTCAAATCTCTTTCTATTTGTCTTATTATAGGATGATAATTTAGCTTATACATTTTAATTGGGTCATTAGTTATTTTTATGCCTAAATATGTTATGATGTTCTTCTATTTCAAATGGATATTTGACTCTCATTTTCTTTGTTACCAATAAATTTTGGACTTTGCTATATTTATTTTGTATCCTGAAATCTTTCCATACATTTTCAATACTTGTTATGTCCTTATGTACTCATAAAATACCATATATTATTTTACTTCTACTTACCAAAGTGTGTTTGTGTGTGTATATATCTATCTATCTCAATATATATATTTCTTTCATGTAATTGGCAAGAGTCCATGAGCTAGTGACGTATGGGATATACATTCCTACCAGGAGGGGCAAAGTTTCCCAAACCTCAAAATGCCTATAAATACACCCCTCACCACACCCACAATTCAGTTTTACAAACTTTGCCTCCGATGGAGGTGGTGAAGTAAGTTTGTCCTAGATTCTACGTTGATATGCGCTCCGCAGCAAGTTGGAGCCCGGTTTTCCTCTCAGCGTGCAGTGAATGTCAGAGGGATGTGAGGAGAGTATTGCCTATTTGAATGCAGTGATCTCCTTCTACGGGGTCTATTTCATAGGTTCTCTGTTATCGGTCGTAGAGATTCATCTCTTACCTCCCTTTTCAGATCGACGATATACTCTTATATATACCATTACCTCTGCTGATTCTCGTTTCAGTACTGGTTTGGCTATCTGCTATATGTAGATGAGTGTCCTGGGGGTAAGTAAGTCTTATTTTCTGTGACACTCCAAGCTATGGTTGGGCACTTTGTTTATAAAGTTCTAAATATATGTATTCAAACATTTATTTGCCTTGACTCAGAATGTTCAACTTTCCTTATTTTCAGACAGTCAGTTTCATATTTGGGATAATGCATTTTAATTTAACATTTTTCTTACCTTAAAATTTGACTTTTTCCCTGTGGGCTGTTAGGCTCGCGGGGGCTGAAAATGCTTCATTTTATTGCGTCATTCTTGGCGCGGACTTTTTTTGGCGCAAAAATTCTATTTCCGTTTCCGGCGTCATACGTGTCGCCGGAAGTTGCGTCATTTTTTGACGTTATTTTGCGCCAAAAATGTCGGCGTTCCGGATGTGGCGTCATTTTTGGCGCCAAAAAGCATTTAGGCGCCAAATAATGTGGGCGTCTTATTTGGCGCGAAAAAATATGGGCGTCGCTTTTGTCTCCACATTATTTAAGTCTCATTTTTTTATTGCTAGAAGCTTGTTCTTTGGCATTTTTCCCATTCCTGAAACTGTCATTTAAGGAATTTGATCAATTTTGCTTTATATATATATGTTGTTTTTTTCTCTTACATATTGCAAGATGTCTCACGTTGCATCTGAGTCAGAAGATACTACAGGAAAATCGCTGTCAAGTGCTGAATCTACCAAAGCTAAGTGTATCTGCTGTAAACTTTTGGTAGCTATTCCTCCAGCTGTTGTTTTGTATGATTGTCATGACAAACTTGTTAAAGCAGATAATATTTCCTTTAGTAAAGTACCATTGCCTGTTTGCAGTTCCTTCAACATCTAAGGTGCAGAATGTTCCTGATAATATAAGAGATTTTGTTTCTGAATCCATAAAGAAGGCTATGTCTGTTATTTCTCCTTCTAGTAAACGTAAAAAATCTTTTAAAACTTCTCTCCCTACAGATGAATTTTTAAATGAACATCATCATTCTGATTCTGATGATTCCTCTGGTTCAGAGGATTCTGTCTCAGAGGTTGATGCTGATAGATCTTCATATTTATTTAAAATGGAATTTATTCGTTCTTTACTTAAAGAAGTACTAATTGCTTTAGAAATAGAGGATTCTGGTCCTCTTGATACTAATTCTAAACGTTTAGATAAGGTATTTAAAGCTCCTGTGGTTATTCCAGAAGTTTTTCCTGTTCCTAATGCTATTTCTGCAGTAATTTCCAAAGAATGGGATAATTTGGGTAATTCATTTACTCCTTCTAAACGTTTTAAGCAATTATATCCTGTGCCGTCTGACAGATTAGAATTTTGGGACAAGATCCCTAAAGTTGATGGGGCTATTTCTACCCTTGCTAAACGTACTACTATTCCTACGTCAGATGGTACTTCGTTTAAGGATCCTCTAGATAGGAAAATTGAATCCTTTCTAAGAAAAGCTTATCTGTGTTCAGGTAATCTTCTTAGACCTGCTATATCTTTGGCTGATGTTGCTGCAGCTTCAACTTTTTGGTTGGAAACTTTAGCGCAACAAGTAACACATCGTGATTCTCATGATATTATTATTCTTCTTCAGCATGCTAATAATTTTATCTGTGATGCCATTTTTGATATTATCAGAGTTGATGTCAGGTTTATGTCTCTAGCTATTTTAGCTAGAAGAGCTTTATGGCTTAAAACTTGGAATGCTGATATGGCTTCTAAATCAACTTTACTTTCCATTTCTTTCCAGGGTAACAAATTATTTGGTTCTCAGTTGGATTCAATTATTTCAACTGTTACTGGTGGGAAAGGAACTTTTTTACCACAGGATAAAAAATCTAAAGGTAAAAACAGGGCTAATAATCGTTTTCGTTCCTTTCGTTTCAACAAAGAACAAAAGCCTGATCCTTCATCCTCAGGAGCAGTTTCAGTTTGGAGACCATCTCCAGTCTGGAATAAATCCAAGCCAGCTAGAAAGGCAAAGCCTGCTTCTAAGTCCACATGAAGGTGCGGCCCTCATTCCAGCCCAGCTGTTAGGGGGCAGGTTACGTTTTTTCAAGGAAATTTGGATCAATTCTGTTCACAATCTTTGGATTCAGAGCATTGTTTCAGAAGGGTACAGAATTGGTTTCAAGTTGAGACCTCCTGCAAAGAGATTTTTTCTTTCCCGTGTCCCAGTAAATCCAGTAAAAGCTCAAGCATTTCTGAAATGTGTTTCAGATCTAGAGTTGACTGGAGTAATTTATGCCAGTTCCAGTTCCGGAACAGGGGATGGGGTTTTATTCAAATCTCCTTCATTGTACCAAAGAAGGAGAATTCTTTCAGACCAGTTCTGGATCTAAAAATATTGAATCATTATGTAAGGATACCAACATTCAAGATGGTAACTGTAAGGACTATCTTACCTTTTGTTCAGCAAGGGAATTATATGTCCACAATAGATTTACAGGATGCATATCTGCATATTCCGATTCATCCAGATCATTATCAGTTCCTGAGATTCTCGTTTCTGGACAAGCATTACCAGTTTGTGGCTCTGCCGTTTGGCCTAGCTACAGCTCCAAGAATTTTTACAAAGGTTCTCGGTGCCATTCTGTCTGTAATCAGAGAACAGGGTATTGTGGTATTTCCTTATTTGGACGATATCTTGGTACTTGCTCAGTCTTTACATTTAGCAGAATCTCATACGAATCGACTTGTGTTGTTTCTTCAAGATCATGGTTGGAGGATCAATTTACCAAAAAGTTCTTTGATTCCTCAGACAAGGGTAATCTTTCTGGGTTTCCAGATGGATTCAGTGTCCATGACTCTGTCTTTAACAGACAAGAGACGTCTAAAGTTGATTGCAGCTTGTCGAAACCTTCAGTCACAATCATTCCCTTCGGTAGCCTTATGCATGGAAATTCTAGGTCTTATGACTGCTGCATCGGACGCGATCCCCTTTGCTCGTTTTCACATGCGACCTCTTCAGCTCTGTATGCTGAAGCAATGGTGCAAGGATTACACGAAGATATCTCAATTAATATCTTTAAAACCGATTGTTCGACACTCTCTAACATGGTGGACAGATCACCATCGTTTAATTCAGGGGGCTTCTTTTGTGCTTCCGACTTGGA